>NW_017100841.1:0-263 GCF_001263275.1 Habropoda laboriosa
TAAAATGTGATTTAACGAATATAAACTGAAATACTGCTGTTTTCTTGCGACAAACAACGTTTTTCAGTACTGTACACTAATTTTTCTCTTTATTTTGCATATTTCGCTACGTAAAATGTGCTTCAACGAATATAAACTGAAATACTGCTGTTTTCTCACCACAAACCACGTTTTGCAGTACTGCTCACGACTGTTTCCTGTTTATTATGCCTATTTCGCCACGGTAAACGAGTTTTAACGAATATAAACTGAAGCATTGCTGT
>NW_017100842.1:0-1401 GCF_001263275.1 Habropoda laboriosa
AGGCGTTCCAAAGTGCAACTAACTTCAGTTTCTTTGTTTAAAGCAGATAGTCATTTGATAGGTTAGGCCTAACCTCAAATTATATCTAAAGAGTTTGTTAATACAGTTGGAAGATGGAAAATCAAAAGGAGCATTTCCGGCACATTATACTGTTTTATTTTAAAAAAGGCAAAAACGCGTCGGAAGCATCTAAGAGGTGTACGGGGAGAATGTCATCGAAGAATGCGTATGCCAAAAGTGGTTTGCGAGATTTCGTTCCGGGGATTTTTCACTTCACGATTCACCACGCTCTGGTCAACCACAAGAGATTGACAACGAACAAATAAAAAATAATCCTCGGTACACAACACGGGAAGTGGCACAGGAGCTCCAAGTATCAAAAACAACCGTAGAAAATCGTTTGCATCAACTTGGTTACGTTAGCCGACTTGAAAAACCGCACGAACTTTCTGGCCAACCCAATACCTAATTCTTGAGTATAGCTACTACGACACAGATTAATAAAATTTCCGAACAATTTCTCTTCCCTTGCTAACACAATTTGCCAAATACCAATTTTTCATAGAAAACAAAATATCTTGAATATAGCTACCAAGGGCGCAAAACAAATCTCCAGATCGCTATAATTTCTGAAGAACTTCCCGTCCCCTGTTATCGCAATTCGCCAAACAGCTGATTAAAAAAAAAAGAAGAAGAAGAAAACATCAGCAGGTATAACAAAAAAGGATCTAATTTCAGGATCTTCCAATAATCAACGCGACGATCTTTCTCTCCGCCCTAACGCAAACACCCGGTCGGATGCTCGTTTCACCATTGACGAAGGGAGGAAGAGGGATGGTTTAGGTCCTCACGGAACTTTCTACCTTTAAAATAAAGGATTCTTTGTCGAAGCCGCCTTAAGTACACGCGGGCTCTCCCCCCTCTTTCTATCTCTCTTCGTCCGCCATCCAATGAAACTTTTTTCGTCGCTGTCCCGGAAGTCAACGGGGCGCGGAGACGAGGTAAACAAGTCGCTTTTCATCAGCTTCGACGGACGGGGCCGTATTTACCGGAAGAAGTTCGCGCGCGCACTCGTCTCAGCGGCGCAAACATCGGACGGAAGATAAATGTGTATACACCGAACTTTAATAATTTTGTCTTCGAGCGTCGTCTACTCCGCCCCCTCCTCGACGTCGCGTCGTCGTCGTCGTCGTCGGGCGACGTAAACGACGTCTCGTGACGTCGAATTCGCCGTTAATAGATTCCTCTTTCCGCGGCGGAGTCACGGTTTCATCCAGCCGCAATTTAATAAATCAACGGTTCTGTCTTTGATGCAGCGCATACTGGGCGAATTTGATAAACGAGCCACGCCTCGCGTCCTTCGCCAGTAATTCGCCGGATCGAAGCTGAATTCGGCCCCCC
>NW_017100842.1:2495-11240 GCF_001263275.1 Habropoda laboriosa
AAAAATGGGAGAAATAAGAACATTAAGTATTGGTCATAGGGTGTGGTGGTGGGTAGTGGTGGTAGAAGGTGGTGGTAGAAGGAGAGGTGTCGGGGTTTTGGGGAATTCCGAAAAAAAGGAGATAGGACATGAGAGAAGGAAGACACTAGTTCAGTAATTGGAAAATCGGGACAATGGTTAATAAACTGAGTTCTGGTGGTGAAATTACCGAGGGTACGCGCTTAATAACGGCCCCGGCTAATCCTATGGGTCGCGGATTCTTCAGGCCCGTCTTACAATTTCCTTAAGCTATAAAAATAAAAGGAGAAAGGCTCGATGCGAAAATAGACAAAAAAATGTTCGGTACGGAACACCAACGTAACGCGATTAAAAGAAATAGACGCGAGAAACCATATTCCCACAAAAACGAACCACCACTTAAACCACATCCCTACCAAAAACAAGAAATAAAAAGAAAAATAAGAACAGAAAGGAAGTAGAAAATAACCGAATCCAGGCGTAAAATCAACGTTTATCTCCAGCTTGTCTTCCGACAACAGTGCCTCTACGAGGCCTCGATCGATCATCGTAGGCGGGACTAGCTTTGGGAAAAGCAGGCGAAATGCCGATGATTGATATTAATGACGGGAACTCTGGGATCGAAAACGAACACAGAGAGTAGGAGGAGGTCGATGTGTCGATTCGGTTGGCGTGTATGCGGGCGTTAATAATCGGTGCGCCTGCCCTTTTAATTTACTTCGTCGGCCGTTCTACCGATGAATCGATGATAGAGCCGAATGATTGCCCTGCAAATGCTTATCTGCCCGTTAAACATAACCGTTCCCATACACAGGGGCCCGCATCAGGCTTCTCGTTATTCGCTTGTACAACACGAATCTCGTCGCGTTCTCTGCAGAATCACAGAGAGGGGAAAAAACACACACACGGGAGATCTTCCGGCGATAAAGTGTTTATTTTCACGGTACTGTCGATCCTCTGCTCTTTAATGGATATACACGGTGGTCTATAAATCTCTAGGCGATTCGCGTTTTACCAAATCGTTCGATAGAGGACCTTTAGACGACGATGGCCGCGTATTTCACGCGGATTCTCGACGCGCCGTCGACCAATACGTCACGCCAATCGTCGCGCGAACCATTTTTCCAGCTTCCATCATGGAACTATACCTGCACACGTGCGGAAAGTTCGCCTGGAATTTTAGCTGGGGAATGGTTTCGCTTTTTTCCTTCGAATCGAGATCGTGTCGATTTTGGAGTGTTTCACGGAAAACGGTGAATCGAGCGGTTGTCGCGGTTTTAGTGTTTTTCATGGGGAGAATGTAGAGGCTCAAATTGTAGAGGATTGATCAAATTTAGGTGGTGAGATTGTCGGGAAATATTTAGACATTCTGATACGTGACTGATTTCTGCTTTTCGTAGAATTGAGCTAATTCTTATGGGTTCGCGTGTTGATATAATTTCGTGGGAGACGATTGGATGAAACTTGGAGAGACGAGAGATTTTGGTTGAATAAACATTTCGAGAGAAGAGAGATTTTGGTTGGATAAACCTTTCGAGAGACGAGAGATTTTAGTTCGATATTGTCGAAATGAACAAATTCTAAAACTGTTACTATTGCTAGGTATTTGTAATAGAGATGGAAAATGGAGAGTACTGTGCGCGAGTTAACGTCAAAAGGCAGAAAAAGCTGAAAATGGTAACATTTTTTAACAGTTACTTTGGTGTTTAGAAAAGCATCGATCAGATTGTATGATACATATGCGAGAGATTGGTAAGCAGCGCATTTTACCGCGTATTTTTTATAGAATTTCGTCAAATTAATTTCGATCGAGGTGATTGAATAAAAATTGTCGAGGGAAGAGAGTTTCTGCTTCGACATTCTCGAAATATTTAAAAAAATGCTCCATAAAAAGTTCTTAAACTACAATAATCATTATTTACAGCGATGGTAGAGAGTATTTTATGCGAGTGAAGACAGAAAAACTGGAACAATTATTTCGCTATTTAAAATTACAAATGAAAAATTATCCGTTCGTCCGCGACAAACCCTTGAACCAAAGATTACTTCAAAATTCCCCACTTCAACACTCCGATTTACCTGTTACTTCAAAATATATTCCCTCCCGAACCACAGCGACCAGCGAATCCCTGCAATCTCCACTTCGAAAACACCACTCTCGGTTGTTTCGTTTATCCAAAGCTCTCGTTCCCGCGACAACAGCATCGAAGCATAGCAAACAAACCTAGAGAGAGAGGGAGGAAAGCTTGCAGCGGATGTACACGCGAAACAGACAGGGATCTTCGTAATTGCTCGGCGACGATAATCCAGTTTCACGGGAGGCAGCCGCGAGACATTGTCGAATATCAGCTGGCGAGCAATTTTATTTCAATAAAGTGCCTGATGCGGTAAAATTGAAAAGGTCGCTCGTCGAGAGAGAGAGAGAGAGAGAGAGAGAAGGGAAAGCAAAGGTGGCGGTTAGACAAGGAGGAGGAGTAGAGGGTGGATAGAGAGAAGAGGAAGGGAGGAGTAATTTCCGTGGCAAACTAGACGAGGACGACGCGGTTCGAGTCGGTCGTACTGTAAACCTCTGGCATTTTTCATGGAAATTGCCGAGCAATTTCCGCGCTGTCCTGCCAGGGGAGGCGGGTGAGAGAGAGAGGGAGAGAGGGGGGAGGGTAGGAAGAATAGGTGGAAAGAAAGAAGGTGAAAGAGGCACGGAGATGTAAAAAAGGGCGAACCAGAGTGTGCTTCTCGAATGCTATGACGAACGAGCCTCTATTAGCGGCAATTCGAGTTGAACTATGTTTGCCTTGTGGCAATGGCGCACCCAAGGTGGTGGAGAAGGGGTTGGTTAGCCCAACTAGAAGGGAGCCCTTCATTGACGTAGCTCTTCTGTTTCGAACGCGCTCTCGCCGAATCGACCCCTTTGCGCCGTTCTCTAGCCGCTGAAGCGCCGCAGAGCTGCGGTCTTCGACTAACCGCCCGATAAGCCGACTGCTTTCCGGCAACAACGCCGCCAGGAAAATAATTAACCTGTTAATGCACGGGAACCACCGCGTACGCGGCCCTTTTGGTTGCCTGCGACACGCTCTCTCTCGCTTTGGGTAAGGTTGCGGGGAGGGAGGCCTCGAGAGATGCGGTTTGTGTGCGTGTCAAGTATGCTGGGGACTGCTTCTTGTTACTATTTTACGAAAGCGACTTCTTTAGAGAAAATTGGATGGAAGGTTAAATGGTAATTCTTTTCTCTGAATGGTCTGTTCGTTTTGTAAGATATTTATGTATACACATTAGGTCTACCGGAAAGTTCTGTTCGATACTGTCATCTTGAGGTCCAAAGATGATGTTGAATCTTACACATCCACGCGAGCTCGCCTCGGTCTGGCGGATTATAGTCATAAAATTCATCAGTCACATGGGCCGCCAGACCGAGCGAATCATTTTCTGAGCAAAAAACAACAGATACGAAGCAGGAAAATGCAAAAAATTAAACAATTGTGAAGGTCCAACAGAAGAGCAATGCTCACTAGCAATTAAATCCTAGAGTGCCTATTTAACAGGCCATTAGGGAATAGGGGAAAATCAAGAGAGCTAGAAACCGTGGCTTATTGCGGTCCATTAATGTACAATCGGCAATACAATAAACGAATTACAAAAAAAAAAACCTCACTCCGGCCGACCAGACCCCCCTTGGACTACCATGCGCCGCGCGAACCTCATAGCTCGCGCCAACGATGGGACCTTTTTGACCATAAAACGGTACCGCTTTCGGGGCTGACAATTTTGCATTAACAAATTCTGTCCCCCGAAAGCGGCTAACCTGGAAAAACCCACAGGCATCCCTATCTCCGAAGAAACGCGTTGCGGGCGCAAGGAGAGGGTTGTCGCCATTCGTTTAGGCACCTGATTGGTGATTTTCCACACCACCTCGCTAACCAATCAGCGCAACCAGAACTCGCCAGATCAGTTCACGATTATTCAGTAGTGCAACCACACCGTCAACTCACTAAACATTCATCCAGAAAATCATACTCCATCAGTCGAGTCTAAAACGTAATAATAAAGGATCAACAACCACAGTAAACTACAGTTCGAGTTACTTCACACACATATTGGAACAGGCTTCGCCGACCTTAAAACGTCGAACGAGCCAATCAGCACAAGGCGAACCATTTTCTTGCATCAAAGGAAATCGCCTTACAACGTGCTGGTACAGATGAGTTATTCTACAGAAATGGAATGCACAAATTGCCATCACGCTGGAAAGAGGTCATTAGTGACGATGGAAATTGTATTGTTCGGTAAATATTAATAAATGTATTGAAAAAGTGTTATTTTCTTTTAATTCAAAAACGGACAGAACTTTCCGGTGGACCTAATATGTATGTGTTAAGATATACACTGATCGCTGAGAATATTCATCTATGTATATACACTACCGTGCACAAGTATTTGGCCACCCTATAAAACGGAATAACTTTTTTAAAATTGGGCCAAACGACTTGACTTTTTTTTGGAGAAGTTAGAAAGATTAGTTTACTAGATGACGTGTACAAAAAATTTTGAAAAAATTACAGTTTGTGGGAATCGCGAAGAAAATTGTAAAGGTCACGTTTTACAACTTTTTTATCTGAGCTCGTAATGAAAATTTAAAAAACAAGTTTTGCAGATCTATGTCAGTTATACACACGCTGAAAATTTCATCGAAATCGGTGGATGGAGAAACAAGCGACAGGCATCGAAAGATGTAAGAATCTTCAGATTTATTAGTTATAGGCGTGAAATAGTGCGATTTTCACAATCTTTAACCGTTTGTAGCTCATAGCAACATTAACCGATTTCGATGAAATTTTCAGCACGTATATAATTCACATAGATCTACAAAACGTATGTTTTAAATTTTCATTACAAGCCTAGATAAAAAAGTTGTAAACAATGACACTTTACAATTTTCTTCGCGATTTCCACAAACCGTAATCTTTTCAAAAATTTTTGCACACGTCATCTAGTAAACTAATCTTTCTAACTTCTCAAAAAAAAAGTCAAGTCGTTTGGCCCAATTTTAAAAAAGTTATTCCGTTTTATAGGGTGGCCAAATACTTATGCACGGTAGTGTATGTTTGTCAATTCGATAAAATAATCGTTATTAATTCAGGACTTGAAGAAGTACGTTCGTTAATTCGAATTTTGAATAAATGCAAAGAGTGTTACGAACGAAAGAATTGTTACGCGAGCGAATAAATCTTTGTATAAATTGCAACGCCTTTAGAATTTCGACTTTTCCGCGTCCTCGATAACCGAAGAAGTGTCATAAACCAGGGTTCCTGAAGGGTCAATCCACACGTGCTGCGTATAACGGCACTCTCGGCCGAGGGTTGACCTGGCGGGAATTTCTGACGCGTCACCGAAGGTACCCGCAGGTATCGCCCCACTCCTTCCAAGGAAAAGCGCGCTAAGGGCGCAATGGAAGGGTGGGTGACACTCAAGGGGCACGTTGATTGGTAATTTTTGCGTACGTGAAAAACCAATCAGCGTGTCTTCTTGCACTTGGCGGGGGAGTCACTGCGGCCTCCAGAAAAATTCGGCGATCTAGCCACACATTTCGAAAAGGTTTTATAGAGCGAACACCATTAGATCTCCAACCGTTCGAGGAGACACCCGTAGTATTCGAGTCGCGATTGATGCACTTGGCGGGGGAGTCACTGCGGCCTCCAGAAAAATTCAGCGATCTAGCCACACATTTCGAAAAGGTTCTATCGAGCGAACACCATTAGATCTCCAACCGTTCGAGGAGACACCCGTAGTATTCGAGTCGCGATTGATCATTCAAGTCTTGAAACAAGTCGTCAATCGCATCGTGACGCAGGTTTGCCAACGTAACGAGCAAACAAAATTTGAACTAGTTACCTAAAATTAATTTGGCGGGTGACAGTCGCGAACGCGAGATTTCTGAACATTCGCAAAAGAACGCGACGCGACAGATGTAAACCAAAAAATAGTGCGTAGAATAAGCTAGGCGTTACATTATAAGACATATGAGATAAAAGAGAATGAATGGGAGAAGCGAGTTAGTCAAAGAAGCCATTCGTTTGGTTTTTTATTTAATAAAGATATTTTTTAATTTCGATTTCGTTGAATTACGACGACGAGCTGCCTAAAGGAAAAATGTTCGACGAGAGAAAATCGAAGTGTTCGAAGATAAATTTTGAATTTCCGCAGTTGGAATTTAATCGATCGAAAGGAAAACATCGGAGACTAAATTCGATATAAAAGACTGCCCTTGCAAATGAGAGTAATTGAAAGTTAATTTGCCGGCGTGTGTTTCATGCACATTGGCGGTCCAGCGAGCAGCGTAACGTGATCAATTCACCGGAGAAAAATATTCACATTTGAACGGTACATACGGGTCCAACGAAGAAGCGGACCGATTAATTGGTTTCCACGTCGAATCTCGTTTGTGCGCGATTATCCCGTGCATAGAGTCCTGTATAATGTGATTCCTCGATCTTTACCAGAGGACTTTTAGCTTCGTTAAATTCATTATGCTCGTTTGGTTACGCTCCGTTTCTCGTTCACTGTTCGCCGTGGATAAACAAACACGGTCGATCGGGTTTCCTTCTTTTTCTCTCGTCGATCGACTTTGTACAGGGTGTCCCGTCTGTGAGGAACTTCTAAGTTATTTCTGTTGTTATTGAAAGTACGAAAACGTGACCAAAAACTGTTTACATCGATCGAGGATATGCGTTCAGTGTTTACAAAAAATTTTTCCTAAAATTATCTTTAACACTTTGAGCGCGGAGCCGATTTCGCTCTGCTTCCCGTTCAGGCGGCACACAGCGGCGATCACTTCGCGAGCTATAAACAGAAGATAACAAATGCGCTCACACGGCATTCAGACGAAGAAACGGGTTGATAGAAGAAGTGTTCATAAACTGCAAAAAAAAGAAGGAGACGTGCGTAACATTTATTTTTTAAACATGACACTGTCGGTCCCACGGACCGACGCCACCCAAACGAAAAGTTCACTGTCAGTCACCACGGACCGACGCCGCATTTAACGTGTTAACGAGGGTCATTCCAAGATCATCGACACGTTCTTTACCACTTAGTCCACTCGAGGCCAGCGGTCTTTCGAAAGACGGTTTCCAGGAGCGAAAATTTTTGTTTTTATTTATATTGAAAATGAAGAAAAGACAATATGTTTGGGAAGTGAAAAATTGCGCTCACACGGTATCCAGACGAAGAAGTACCAATTCGGGTTGATAGAAGAAGTGTTCATAAACTGCAAAAAAAAGAAGGAGACGTGCGTAACATTTATTTTTTAAACATGACACTGTCGGTCCCACGGACCGACGCCACCCAAACGAAAAGTTCACTGTCAGTCACCACGGACTGACGCCGCATTTAACGTGTTAACGAGGGTCATTCCAAGATCATCGACACGTTCTTTGCCACTTAGTCCACTCGAGGCCAGCGGTCTTTCGAAAGACGGTTTCCAGGAGCAAAAATTTTTGTTTTTATTTATATTGAAAATGAAGAAAAGACAATATGTTTGGGAAGTGAAAAATTAACATTGCAGACATGCTTTTGCTGTTTAAGGTTACTTCAAAATCATAATTTCGGCAAGAACGTCGCATTATGAAAATCAGATATTAATATGCAAACAAATTTCAAAATATTCATAAAATTTTTGTGGGACCTTGATATTTATCAAGGTTAAGTTATTTTCAAATTTTTAACTAAAATTAGTTGGTACCAGTATTCGTTCCTCGTATGTTAACCCCTTCGATGTTACTTGTCAACACGTTATAAGTCAAAAACTCAACCACTTGTCACGACATATGTCATTGAACTCGCTTGATGCTAAAAACACTTGCTGCTTAACACCTTTTCTACCATGTTTTGCGTAAAGGATTGGCGTCACATATGCGTGACAAGGGATACCCTTCAATTTTCCATAATATACTATAAATAAACAACGTCTCTGCATTCAACAGAAATGCTTCTATATAGGCAAAGAATGACGACTGTGACTCTGAAGGACGACGAGAATGTAAAAACGTGTGTGTCATATTGCGTAAAATTATTAAAATCCAAATATCTCTGTTAACCCCTTGTTACCCCCTTATAATAACGAATCACACAAGATTTTACAAAAACTGTCTTCTATTTGCAACAAACTCTCATTTTACCTCTAACTTCAGTTTCAATCTGCAAGTCTGAGTGTTGCTAAATAAAAACAACACACAGTGCTTCAAACTTTTTCATTCAAAACGGCGAATATCTAGCATTAACCCTCTATGGGCCCGTGTAACTTTCAAGTCACATACTAACATATCGATATTTTATTAAATAATTGAACTTACGAATATCTAGCATTAACCCTCTATGGGCCCGTGTAACTTTCAAGTCACATACTAATGTATCGATATTTTATTAAATAATTGAACTTTCTTCCACAAAATGGCATAAACGTATTAACCAGTAACTTTCTTGATAACCGTTGTTACTTCAAAGTTACAATATATATTCGTTATGATAAAATTGTTGAATTCACTGTTATTCTGCATTTATAGGTCGATATTTGCAAATTTTACGTTACATAAATTCTTTTACAGTCAAGAAAAATATTCGTGTTCGTGTTTTGCGAACTTCGCGATGCGATGCTTAATTCGACCGGTGCGCAAAGAATTCACGAACTGCTCTCGCGGCAAACTAATGGCACGAGTGCTGTTTAAATTTGTAGAT
>NW_017100842.1:11273-21434 GCF_001263275.1 Habropoda laboriosa
GACAAATACTGGCTGATTGGTGGTGACTGTTACTTTTTATTTTTCGTGATGTCTCAAAGTTGGTGATAGAATCTCGGATAGAATCTGTCTTTTTCTGTGTGTGTTTGTGTTTTTATAAGTTCGGTGGGTACAGTAATTGGTGGTGTGAAATGTGTGAGAAGTGGTGGGAGTATCGGTTGATTGGTGTTTGGGACGTGTGGTAGGGTTTGTCTGGTGGAGTCGAAGTGGGGAAATTGTTGCTAAAATTGTTATATTAGGGGATGAGAAAATCCTGAGGTCGGAAGGTGGTTTATGAGTGTAGTGCATGTGGTTGTCCAGATGTAGGGTATTCGACTTTCTAAGGTAATAAAACAATTTGCTGATGGCGAGGAGAGAGACCAATTTTACGGAAAATATACTATTTGTGGATATGGTAGGGCTCCATTGTTCGAGTCCTCGGTACGGTCGAACAGTTACAATATGTATTCGTTATGATAAAATTGTCGAAACTGCTGAGTTCACTGTTATTCTGCACTTATAGGTCGATATTTGCAAATTTTACGTTACATAAATTCTTTTACAGTCAAGAAAAATATTCGGCCCATAGAGGGTTAACCGAGATACCGTGGAAAAAGTCGTACAGCAAAGAGTTGAAGAACACGAAATAAACAAGAAACCGTCGAATAAGATTCACCGAAAACTGTACATGTTTGTGTGTGCGGCCAGCCTTAACAAGAATAATTCCCGATGATATCCGAGGCATCGTTTTTCGCGTGATTCGCGACAACAAGCGTTCAACTATCAGCTTCTCGAAACTGCCGGAGCACGGATGCTCGAGATTCCCGTGGAGCGTGGTCGTTGCTCCTATTCGAGCCACGCGAGCCGTCCAAAGGAGTCCTGTCGATCGTAATCGGCCAGGCTGCCTTCCATTGTGCTATCCCAGTTTAGACGAGTTTCCGGGAAGATTGACCTTTCGGATGGAGTCAAGTAGCCTTTCGAATTTTCGACGAGCAGTAATTATTCTCCTGCCGGCCGCATTTCTCCGCTAACTTCAACCACCGCGTTATATTCCACGGGGTAGTACATGTTAATCGTGAAACTTACCAGCTTCGAATTCTGTAAAGGCTTCTTGGGAAACAGGCGATGCATCGAATCATATTCTTCGTGCAAATACTTTCGGATCGAAGTCTTCGCGTGGAATCTCCTCGCGAACATTTTCCATATCGATACTTCATAAATGTATATGCAGAGAGATATCGCGAATTCCAAGTATTTCTCGCATATTTATTCCTAACGTAATTGTCGCGTAGCGACCTTTCAAATTCTTCAATTTTTCGTAGCAGTAAGGATTATTTAGCCCTCGAGGCGTATACCTGCCGCCTAACCCTCGAGATATACCAAATAAGTACATTTTTATTAGAAGGCCGTTAGCCGTTTCGTAGCGACAGTAACTTTATGATACCACGGCAATCGTAGTTCTTTTTGCCTTGCCTTTTATAAACTTGTTTTTTCGAGATAGAAGCTTCGTCCCTTTTTTTCGGTAAATTTTCATACATATGGTCACCAGAGCCGAAGCGTTTCTTAAGGCTATTGTCTGCTACAATCATTGTTAGAGACATTCGGAACTTCCTCGTGCGTCACTCAAGGGTATGATCGGTACCTGAGAGTGACGAATGATCTGGGGGGTGGCATTTTTGCTTAGTTTCTCCCCTTTAATTTTAACCAATAGGTAGTGTCAGCCACCCTTCCCCACCACTATCGAAACATGAATTCCACCTATCCGAGTGTCTCACCCCCGCGATGCGGTTTGTTCGGAGGCATCGACGGGATCTTTTTAAAAACGAAAAGTTAGTTAGACACAAGACATAGAAGCACGAACATTGAACGTTAAATAAATAGTACATTAGGTGTGATAGTCAAGGAAAATAAAATATAAGTTATACAGTCCACTAGAATTAAACTATTCGCACAAAGTTAATTCGGCGTGCGAAGTACGAGTTGCGCTGTTGTACGCAACAGACAGAACGTACGCGACAGTGTCATTTATGAGTTAATAGTGTATAACATGTTGTTTTCACATAAAATAAGTTGCTTTTTAAAGAAATCTTGCGGTCTCGTTCATGCGTCAATTTGACGCCTGTCCGTAGAGATAGGTATATAGGAAATGTCCGGAAACCTAGTGTTAAAGTATAGCAGATTATTAAAGATACCTTATATATATTAGCGACTCCATTGACAATTATTGCAGCTGAAATATTCCAAGGACACTTCGAATTGCCAAAGACATTTCCAATTATCATGTGGTACTCTCAACAATTTTTAATTGTTAAGGACTTAAGTTTCCATCAGGTTTACGGCACAGTCGAAAAGATTTGGTATTTTGAAGGACATCGTGTTTTGCTACGAAATTCTTATTATTAAAGTCGTTTTCTGAAATGAAACTTTAAGTACATTGTATCAAATTTAAAACAAAGTTATTTCCACAAGATTCTACACACTTTCTCAGATTTATAAAAATCATTAGCATTTGAATTCAAAAATTCTTCGAATGCTGCTCTTAGTGTCTTCCACTAGAATTAAACTATTCGCACAAAGTTAATTCGGCGTGCGAAGTACGAGTTGCGCTGTTGTACGCAACAGACAGAACGTACGCGACAGTAATATTTATTATTCACACCGAATGGAACACTAAGATCTTTCTGACAACACAATATTCCCCTCATTATTATTATTATCTCGTTAAAGAACGTCTCCTTGGAATAAATCAAGTGTACAGACGTCACAAAAGAAATTCCATAGGTGCGCTCTGCTTTCGATCTATAATACATACAATTGAATAACATCTCCTTAAGATCCACCCTCTTTCCATGCATACCGTTCTTATTGATACCGCCTAGAATGTCATAATTCAGCGTCTATCGCGCTCATACACATATACAGATCCCCTCTTTTTTCTCTTACATTCAAGATTTTCATCTTCGTCGTCGTGTTGGAATGCATCGCGAGTCGCAGCTCGCGTGTCCTGCATTCGAAAGCAAGTGGTACTCCAAGCGGAGCGGTTCCGTGCGCGTAAGCACTCGTTTAATTCGTTTTGAACAAAGCGCTATTTATCACGGAAGTTGCGTGGTCGGTGGACAAAAGGAGAGAGGAGAACGAACGTGGAGACGAGACGAGAGGAAAAAAACGTGTAACACGGTCGTACGTTAGTGCAGTGATAATTTCGCAACTTGTAATGCTCTTTGGGCTTGAAACCGTGAAATTATGGCGGTGGCCGCGCTAACTTCGCGCTACGTCAAAAGTTCCAGCGACCGTTTAACATACGTCCGACGCTATTTATGATCCGGCGAATATTTCCGCTTTGTAATTGCCCCTTGAACCTGAATCTCGCCCTCGTGTCCTGGTTTCTCTCGCTACGGTTCTGTGTATAACGACTTTCGAATGCGCGTTAAACCACCCCCTTTCCGGTTCGATACGGCTTTAAATATTCGTACGGTTTTACGGGCAAGAAACGGTCGCCTGCTCGTTCCAGGCACACTTCCACGATTATGCCTCTGTGGTTTCGAAACGGAACTGAGCAACGAGCTGCATTGTATTCGCCAAGTTCCTTACGACGCGCGCGGGGAGAATTGCGGGGATTGACTGGCGACGCCGGTTTTCAACGCTGAAAGCGACGGATACGTTCGTGATTGAGAGAATTCGGTATCGACGAATGAACTGTTCCTGCGAAGTTTAGAGTTGTTTTTCGTTTATGAAGTGGCGAAGTTGGAGAAGTGTGGGGGAATTGAACGATGAAAGCGACGAGCATGTTGGTGACTGAGAAAATTCGGTATCGACGAATAGAGTGTTTCTGTAAAATTTAGAATACTTTTCGAAGGATGTATAGTGACGAAGGTGGAGTAAGAATTACTGCACGTTGTAGTTAAAGCAAAAATTTTTAATGGAAAATTAAGACACTTACTTTGTTCAGAAAAGTATTACAATGTCCAAGAAGAACTAGAAAATGATCTTGAATAATATACAAAGCTACTAAAATCAGACTTCTACATAAAACTTAGTTCTCAGCCAATAGAAGCAAGTGAAAATAGAAAACGTATGAAAAGGTTATACGCAACCCAAATCGGAAATTCCTAAAACAGCGTCAAATTAAATACCACCGCGAGTATACCCATGAAATGAATTTATTTTTCGTATAAAAGTAGTCAAGCGAATTTCTCTTTACTAAAATAAGTCTTCTATGCAAGACTCGCTAGTCGTGGAGTCAAGAGAAGCGAGCGAAAGTAGACCAGACTGAAAATATTATACGTAACCCAAATCGAAAGTCCTTAAAACATAACAGGACTCGAATATACGCATAAAATTAATTCATTTTTCGTTCCAAACTAGACAAACAAATTTTCCATCGATAATTTCGAGATTGACAAACGTTGCATTCTCCGAGAAAAACAAGAAATCACCCGTAATAATGAACTGGAAAGCATTTATTCGCTTCTACCGAGCGTTCACCAAGTATCCCTCAAAAGCACGAATTCCCAGTAACTAGAATGTCAAGCCTTCCGGTCGCTCAGTTCCGCGTGGCCGCATTTTGTTTACGGAGTCTGCCGGCGCCAGAAATTAATATCGAAAATCGCCGTGAAATCCGAAAAAGCCGGGCAGATTAAAGACCCTCGTTAAATACAATCTTCGATGAGGCGTACAGCTGTGGCAGCGTCTCTATAATAGTCGACCACTCTCTCTGTCTCTCTCTCTCTCTCTCCCTCTTCCACAGTTCTGGCTGTTCCCTTGCTGAAAATCGTGCACTTCCTAGTCCTGAAAAGCAAGCTAGCGGCGGCCCTCTTCCCTCGTGGGGGCTTATCTTCGGAGCTTTTAATTTCGAGCGACCGAGCTCTTTATATCCGCGAGAGGTATAATTATCCGCAAGAAGGCGGAGGGGTAGCATTGAATATTTTAGCTCTTGCTCCACGTTTTCTCTCTTTGTGTCTCTTTTTCTACACCGGTTCCTCTTCCCTTCTCTCTCTTTCTCTATCTGTCCGCGTCTGTCTTCTTCGTTGGACCTCCTGTCTTCGCGACGTTGTATCGTTCTCTCCGTTCCCTCGGTCTTCCCTTCTTCAGGCTCGCGCGAATCGTGGAAATAAAAACGAGCAATCCGCGGAAGGAGAGCTGAAGATGGGTGGAAGCAAGGCAAGGAAGCGTAAGTAAAAGACGATTCGTTCGAGTCAGCCGACCAGCAGCGACCGAGAGATTAGGACGCAAAGTTACGTCCGCTATTTTGCGGGCAGATTTACATAAGTTCCCGTCCTACTCCTTTCTCTCCTTTCCTTTATCCTCCCTCTTCGTTATCCCTCTCACCTAGAAATTCTCCTTTTACTTCATTTACGCACCCGCTCTCTGTCCCCTTTTAATCGTCCTTCTCTCCTTCATTTCTCATGCGCGCGCCTCGACCGCCGCTAATTATCTGCCGTTTGATAATCCGCCGCGTCCCACCCTCGTTTCGCATCGCGGCGAATTTTATAGTCCCTCCCTATTTGCCGCGCTAATTTCGCGATTTCTTCCGCGTTCCGTCCCCGATCGAGAATCGCGCGAATCTACTCCGGTAGAATTGTGTGGAAAACGGGTGAGAGAGGGAGAGGAGGGAACGCGTGTCCGTAGAAACGGACTAAGTGGAAAGGAGTAGATTCTTTAGACGCCAGGCACGTATAAAGGAAGGCTCGTGTTTCAAGAAGTAAGAACCAGGAGATCAGTCTTCTCGGCTGGTTCCTCTGCTTCTCTTCTACGGCCACGACCAATTCCCAGCAGCCGGTGTGCGAGAGCCAGGCATAAATCGTTGATAAATCATCGGGAAAGAATGGCCTGGTAATTACGGGCTTATTAATTGCTGGCTGTTGCGCGTTGAACTTACTTTTTATGCGACTATGCGTCACTCTTTAGGATTCTGCACTCGTTCGTGCCTAGCGGAGAGGATATATCTGAAGCTTTTCGAAATTGAACGTGTTAATTGATTTCATTATTCAGTCGGAACTGTTTTATTCGGTTAGTTTCTTTTCGTTAACATACGGAACGTCTCTGGATGGGTGAATTTCTTCATTGGAAGTATTCGCCGTTCCAGTGATGAATTTAACCTTGGTGAGGTCTTCGGTTCTTTTTGACCCATCGCCTTTTTACCTTTTTAATAAATTTTGCTGTTATCGAGTTTATGTTCTCTTAACATTGTGTTAAAAGTTTGTTGTCTAGGTTTATATGACGCGCTGGTAACAAAAATTGTTACACGTGAGGTCTTTGGACCCAAAATGGACCGAAATTTTGAAGAATGGAAATTAGGAGTAAAACGAGAGCAATAAAAATTACTATTTCTACGAGATAAAGTTCCTCTTTTCAGAGAAGTCCATATCAAAACGTAAATGGGAAATTTTCAGAATCCGAGATAACATCACCAAAGTGTTGCATATCACAATGCTGTAAACGGCAAATTTTCAGATTCTGAGACAACGTCACGCGATACTTGGAAAATTTTGTCGTCAAGTGACCGGTTACAAAATAAAGATCATATTTTTCCGAAAGAAACACAGCTGACTGTCGGTTTAATACATCAACCACGCAGAAAATAGCCTTTACATAATTGTGGCGACCGCCACGGGGGGCCTACGTAGCTAGGCCTCGCGACTCTTGACCCTCGAGGCGAAGAGTCGAGAGATGTTTTCCAAACATCTTCGGGTTTCTTCGTCCTCGAGGGCAAGAGTACATATTGCCTTAGCAATGTAGGCCCGCGACCCTACTTCCTGAGACTTTCCCAGAGAAAAAGGGGCTACTTAGGGGAGCCCCGAAAAAGGCACGAGGCGTTTTGTCGTGGACATGCTTCCTACATGCATCGTGTCGCCTATACATTAAAAATAGTTTAAGTGTTATCGGTTAAATAAATACATTTTTGTTAAGCAACCTTAGTGTAACAATTATTTTTACACCACGTCACTTCCAGATAATAATAAAAAAAATTACGTATCAAATTTTAAAACCGGTCATTTGACAAGGCGTGGCACGGTCAGTGTTAAATTAATCTTGACATCCTTTTAAAACTTAGTGTCCTATCAGCGAACGCTCGAAATCCCTTCGGTTCTCCACGAAATTTTCCATTTTGATACTCGCAACGTTGCGGCTTGTAACCCTTGAATTGTCAAAGAACCAGAAAACAATCAAAACTTTATTAATTCAGGTTGGATCCGACGAGAAAAGGGATGCGAAAGCCGTCGGAAAAGGGCGACATTTCGCGTGTTTACCGTATTAAAACTCGTCCATGCGTAGAGGGAACGGTGTTTCAGTTGGCTCGTTTGTAATTTCAGGATGTCTCGAGGGCAGACAGGTTGGTCGGACGAGCCGTGCACGTCGACCGGCGGTCGAAGCATTGTACGACAGTCCGCGGGACCATCGTCGAGGACAACACCGTCCATTCTAGAGGACCGCACTTCCGGCGCCGCGTCCTGTAAAGGTGGTTTCAGGTTAGGCGTGTACGGCTGGAGGAAGAGGTGTTTGTACTCTCTGGTGCTCACCCTGATGGTCATCGTGATCCTAAACCTGGCGCTCACCGTGTGGCTCCTCAAAGTGATGGGATTCAGTTCTGTGAGTCTTTTGACGTTATAACGTTAACACGTGTTCGCCGACGCGCGGAGATTGAAAGTGAAATTGTCTCTGGGGTAATCTAGCGAGGATTTAATTTTGGAATAGTGGTGATATAAATGTATATCGGTGTAGAAAGTGTTTGTGTGCGATTTAAATTACACTTCTTTGTCAGATTTTAGTGTCACTCGTTATATTACGAAACTGGGGGTTGGGTAATTTTTCTTGGATTTTAATAATTTGTATGTAGGGACTGTTTTAGGCTTGCTTCATATTCAGTGAGTGTCTTAACCCTTTAACGCTCAGATTGCACAAATTTTTTTTGTGTAAATTCATATTCTGCGAATGTTGCAATATATTTTTTGCATTTTTAATAGTGTACGAAGTACTTTTACTGAAATAGCGAAAGAAAAGTAAAGGATAGAATAGGACACAAATGATTCTGCTTCGAGTGTCATGATTTAAAAATTTAGTAAAATTTAGTACAAAGTAACAATGATAGTAATAAAAACAGGAAAATGAAACTCAAAAGACACAAAAGATACAAAATTAATAGTATTTTGAAAAATAAATAATTCAAGGTCGGAATATTTCCAGCAAAGCAATCCTCGAGAAAACGATTCAAAGAGGGAAAAATCAAGTATACGAGCTTGAATTTTTCTTCAGAAAGAAAAGAAACGACTGTAATACCATCTACGTTAACTCAGAAACAAGGTCACCGTTACGTTCGTAGAAAAATTTCCCTTGGCGAATTGTCATTGCTAAATCACGTCCCGCTAATAAGCCAGTCTAGCAAAAGCACGAGTTCATCCTCCTCGGTCGGCCCACGCGAACGAAGAATTCATAATCCAGGCGTTCTTCCGCGAACGAAGCCAGCTTTTTTCCCCGCGCCGAAATTATTTCCGGCATTGCAAGCGGCCAGTTTTTTGTAAAAACACTGGCCTTGTCCTTTCGTCTAGCCTCCTATCCAAGCCTTTCAGGCGCCTACTCGCACGTCCATTCGCGTTATTTCATCGCGCGATGCTGCCTCGATCACCGAGTATGATATTCATCGAGCCAGGAACACGAGCTTCAGTTATACAAAAGGGCTGGCAAACGTCATCGTCGAGAATTCGCGTGCTGAATCGGCTTTTGTTCGTTAATGAAACCCGATTCTCCGGTGTCCCCATGCAGGATCATCCCGCTGTGTTACAGGCTACTGTCAAATCACTCAAGACGAATTATTTTGGATCTCAGTTTATTCGAAGTTCTTTCACTGTTACAATATTTCAGTATATTTGTGCAAGGGTTTGGTGCGCGGATTAAATGATACTGTCAGGATTAAAAGAAACAGGTAAAGTGTATTTATTGGGCCGTTTGCCTGTCCGTTCGATTTGTTCTTTTAGTTGTTTTCTCGTGTCTATCTTATATAAAAAAAACTTCTTGTACATTCTTCGAGCATCCTTCTACTCGCTGACGCCCCTCTCTCGCCTTCAGTTCAAGTATACTCTTACATATGCAGGAGTTCAGAGCCGGGCAGAGACATAGATAATTACTGTTTTTGGGCCTTGTGAGAGTCCCCTTTTGTACAGTGGTTTTGACGGAAGATGAGAGTTAGGGATGTTCTTGAGAAAGAAGATTTGGAAGGAAAATTTAGAGAAAATGCCTAGACGTGTAAATATTGAGAAAACGAGAGGCGAGGCGCCACGTGGAAAAAGGGCCTGATAAGGATCGATCAGGAATCTTACCAAAGAAAGGAAGGAAAATATTAGATTTTGACGGAAAATGAGAACAAGAATGTCCTTAGAAAAAGGATTTGAGAGGAAAATTCATAGAAAAGGCCCAAAATCATAAATATTGAGAAAACGAGAGACGAGGCGCCACGTGGAAAAAGGGCCTGATAAGGATCGGTCAGGGATCTTACCAAAGAAAGAAAGGAAAGTGTTAGATTTTGACGGAAAATGAGAACAAGAATGTCCTTAGAAAAGGGATTTGAGAGGAAAATTCATAGAAAAGGCCCAAAATCATAAATACTGAGAAAACGAGAGACGAGGCGCCACGTGAAAAAAGGGCCTGATAAGGATCGGTCAGGGATCGATTATCGGCATCGTAGAAAGGAAGGAAAAGGTTAGGTTTTGACAAAAGATGAGAATTGGAATGAGATTTGGTTGGAAAATTCTGAAAAAGGCCCACTCAGAAAAAAAGGTCTGGTAAGAATTCGTCAGGGGTGTTATTGAAAGAAAGGAGGAAAAGGCTCAGATGCATAAATATTGGGAAAACGGGAAAGAAAGTGTCCAGTTATTTTGGGACTGAGTGTTGACAGAAGAATCAGCGTATGGTAAATACGTTTTGTCGCATTTATAAACTGTCTTTTCCTCGAGTAGCTTCGATTAGACCGCTAAGTAGAGTTGGAACGGTTTGTTCAGACGATGATGGGTTGGGATGAAAGGAAGGGTCAGCGTGATGGAGAGAGCGTAGAGATTTTAATATCGTCGGATGCTTTTTGAATGGAGTGATATATTATTCGCGCGAGCCCGTTATGGCTGATGAGAAGACGAATTGAATCATCCGTCACGTTGAACGTTTATCAAGCTCCAG
>NW_017100842.1:21471-36307 GCF_001263275.1 Habropoda laboriosa
TGTATGTTCACGGAAAACGAATTGAAAATTGTTCCCTTTTTTCGATATCTTTCTTTTAAGACCAATTTTTCCCTGGCTCTTTTTAACATTTCCGAGAGAATTAATATACAGAGTGTACTATAATATGTGTAGGTAACTTCAGCGATGGAAATAATAAAGAAAAAAGTTCATGTTTCTCTATTCCAGTAATTTTTTCGACAAATTGAGCTCTTTTGGAGGTTGACATTTCGAACAAGTTGTTTGAAAACAGGCGAACAATGATAGCATACAAAAACGATTGCAACTGGGAAACGAGATCAGATAGGACAAACGTTTACCTGAAATTTTTTTATTATTTTTGTATGCTGAATCCTCGTATGCTAACATTCTGTATAAAACGAAATACATCGTTTCATTTTTAATTACCAAATATAAAATGAGTAACAATTCAATGCAACGATACCATAAATATATTATAGAAAAAATTTGTAGATCGAGTATCTTTCTCGCAACTAAACATTCTAACAGAAAAGTACGAATTTTTAATATATTATCTAGACAAATGAATGTTCCTGAAAACTAATTATGCAGATAAATTCATCATAGAGAAATACACAATCTCTACAAGTAAACTATTCTTCTATCTTTAATAGTTTCCAAGAATTTCGACCAAATACATATGTTTCAAAACCTAAACATTGAGGGCTATTTTTACCCCTTCAAAATAAACGATGGCGAATAAAAAAAAATACGCGTCAAATATTTTCTCGAAAACCACATCACACGTAAATTTCCCAAAAATCAGCGAACAACACTCGACATTCCCGATCAATAAGAAACACCTCAAGTGTCTGACCACTCCCGGACCAAATCTACTAACTCGCGGTAAACGAAACGCACCGGGTATCCCGCTCAAGTTTCATCAATTCCGGCGCTCATTCCGTCACACGTACGCAATCACCCCGTATCTCTTAACAGAAATCTCCTGCACCTCGGACAACTTCCACTCAGCCCCACGCGATACATGCCCACTAATAAAATCAACTCCCGTCACGTCGTTGGAAATTACTTTCACGCAAGTTCCGTCCGTGAAACAACAAGGCCTCGTCGCGTGGCCATACAACCGGCATTCAAGATAACACACTCACTCGCTCTCTCTCCCATTCTCCTGCAAATAGAGACGGGAGAGTACGAACGGAAAGGTGGCGGCGGTTGCAAGCTGGTTAATAATAATTCGCTGTAATTGCTGGCAATCGTCGTTTACACTTCTTCACGTGGCCCGGTTAATTCACGGTTTATAATTAACCAACCCTCTTGGATAGCAATCACGCGCAGGGGGAGGAAAGAGTTGGGCGGAGGGATACGCGCTCGTTACTGCCGGCGGGCCTGATAACAAGCTCGTCGAAACGAGGTAGCGATCGTAGGAAAAAAGAAGAGGGAAAAAAAGCGGGGCGAGGTATATGCAGCGGTTTGTTCTCGTTGTTTCATTATCGTTATTGCCGAAATCCGGCCGCGCGAACCGCGATATTTAATGGCGTTGAGTAATATCGCGGAGAGCGGTGTAACCTTTCAGCCGGCCGCCGCCACGGATTTATCGCGGCCGCGTGCGAGTGTCGCGAGCGTAATTCGACGGGAGAGTGTAATTAACGCGGGCTACCCCCGCCGCGGGGAATGATTTCCCGCGAACGGAAACGGTTGCAGCTTGCGCTCGTCGAATACTTAAGTAGTGAGAGCGAGTTATGATAGATTAGGCGCTTCGGTGATTTAATCAAACTGCTTGGGATCTTTGGGATGAGACTTTGTCAGCACGTTGACTACCACGGTGGTCACCTGTGGACCGGAGAGCTTCAAATGGTCGGCAACACAGAGCTCGCGGGCAACCAAGTGCCCGCCAAGCATTTTTAACCATCGCTCAGCCAATGCCGGGTCATTTTTGACCCATGTCTTAACGTCTGCTCGTTCGCTGGGCTCGATCTTGTCGCTGTAACATAAGCAGATGACCGCGTGGAGAGTTCTAACGTCTTTAGCCAGACAGTATTGTATGCAACAGCGAGAAGTAAAGATCGAAGAAGCTGAATAACAGCGTAAATATGTTCGAGATGCTACAAATTCATAGGAAACGTTATTGACATGTTATTGTATATGACAAGCGACGTCTGTTACGCATGTGACAGCCTCGAGGACCAAGTGGCTATGAAACCGCGAGAAGTAAAGATCGAAGAAGCTGAATAACAGCGTAAATATGTTCGAGATGCTACAAATTCGTAGGAAACGTTATTGACATGTTATTGTATATGACAAGCGACGTCTGTTACGCATGTGACAGCCTCGAGGACCAAGTGGCGGTCGCCACATAAATATGAATTGAATTCAGATTACAACTTACCCTCCGGAAAAATTAAGGTGAAGTGCCCTTTATCACAAGCCAGCCATTCGGAGTGCCCTTTTTAATCAAAAGGTTGCCGACCTCTGGTTTAGAGTAATTAAAGTAAAATGGATGTTGTCAACTAAAAATTTCGAACATCATAACTAACTATATAGACATTATTTTGAACTAAAAAGAAAATAATAATGGACTATGCTTTGTGTTGCGTCCCACACAAATTCACGTGAGCTCGCCTTGGTCTGGCGGATTATAGCCATAAAAATCATTAGTCACCTTTTGTTTAGAGTAATTAAAGTAAAATGAATGTTGTCAACTAAAAATTTCGAACATCATAACTAACTATAGAGACATTATTTTGAACTAAAAAGAAAATAATAATGGACTATGCTTAGTGTTCCGTCCCAGACAAATTCACGTGAGCTCGCCTTGGTCTGGCGGATTATAGCCATAAAAATCATTAGTCACCTTTGGCCTAACTTCACTTCGGCCGATCAGACCCCCCTTTGTCTACCATGCGCCGCGCGAACCTCATTGTTCGCGCCCGCGGTAGATTTTTCTGGTCATAAAACGGTACCGCTTTCGGGGCTGACAATTTTGCATTAACACAGGCATCCCCTTGTGGCGGGTACGTCGTCGTTAACAAACCCTTACCGAACCTCGTTCTATTCTTCCACGCGAACTTTTTTTTTTACAACTCCTTCCGTTCTTTTGTCTCTCCCCGGGTTAAGACTTGCCTTCGTCCTCGAGTGGCCTAAGAAGCGCACATGTGCCATCCAGAATTTTCCGTTTCCACCACTTTCTCCACTTCTATCTTTATCTATCGCTACTCCTGTCTCCCTGTCCTAACAATATAAAAACCCAGTACGCCTACACCTCCGGACAGTTTGTTCTTTTACCGACCATCGCGACGTACCCGCTACCGCCGGGACAATTAACAAAGTAAACGATTATATTTTCTGGACCAATTGTACGCCGACCATACACTTGTACTTTAATAAATTGAGGTGAAAACAGTGTAACGACGTTCCTCACCCACCTCACCCTTCTCCGAAGGAACGCGCTGCGGGCGCAAGGAGAGGGTTGTCGCCACCATTTAGCCACCCTGAATTTACATTTCAGAAAAATGTATAAAGAGCGAGCTCACCCTCGCCCGTCAGTGAACATCACGAATAAAGTTCAACTAAATATCAACAAAAAAGAACAGTCTCTATGAACCTTCTCAACGAGATTCAGAATAGTTAAGTCAAGGCTGAATCGCAGCGAGCTCAGAACCGAACAAGGTAAACGGAAAATCTTCTTGTGCAAAACATGTAAATCTGGCGTCAACGTGTTAATCTCTCTTGTGCTTGTTCACAGTTGTTATTGATTTATGTTAGTGATTCAAAAAATTTGGTAGATTTATCATTTCAATTAAACATTTTCGCAAATTGTCCGATTTAGATTAGGTTAAGGTAACCCTTTCGTGACCAGTGGAACGCACGTGTCCCACTTTTGCGAAAAAAAAAAATTCATCTCAATTTAGAATTCATTACAGACGCGATGAAAGGGTTAAGCAACAGCACTTTTATAGGTGGAAACAATCGACTTATTTTGACATAATTTGAAAGTGTAATCTTTATAATCTTCCTGTTTCATAAAGGCGCTTCTTTCTGGGCTTGAAAGTGTTCCTCCTCCTAAAGAGAGTACAGTGCATCGTGTTATAGAAAATCACACTTTAAGTACACTGTACAGTCACGAAGTACGCATCACGTGTACTCGAAAATATACACTGTCGCTCAAAAGTTCGGGACCACTGTGCATCGCGAGTTAGACAAGAATTTTTCAGAAAGGAGTTAGCAACTTTAAGAAACATTTAACCAATTCTTTATTACTGTAATTTACCGCAACGAAGTAAATTACTGTTAAACTCTGCAACGTTAATTCCAAATGCACAAGAAATTAGCAACAGATTTAAAACGGACGTAAATTCACAAGTGATTCGAAACTTTAAAATACACATGTACCTACCGCATTAAACTATCAACGCGCAATTTCAACAATTCTCTCTTACTATAATCTACCGCAACGAAGCAAATTACAATTAAACTCTGTAACGTTAATTACAAATTTCTGAAACATCGGTAGTGAATTCGAAACTGATGGAAATTCACAAGTGGCCTGAAATTTCCAAACACACAGGTGCTGCGATAAACAATCAGCGCGCATTTTCGACAATTTTCTCCGACTGCAGATCTACCGCGAGGAAGCAAATTACTATCAAGCCCGGTAACGTTAATTCCAAATGTGTAAATCATCGATAGCAGGATTCGAAGTTGACGGAAATTCACACGCGTTGAAACGATCAACGTGGCAATTTCGTGTAACCAATCTGAAACATTCGAACGTCATTGGAACTTGTTCGTCTCGATGCTAACCTATTGCTCGTTGAAATCTCGGGTCGTAACAATCCCGAGGGACGCACACTCCTAAGGAAGGCATTGTTTGAAGCATCTGGAGACGAAAGATTACGGATTCTTCTCGTTCTTTGTAAAAGCTAGTCGATTTCGAGTGGAATCCATCGACAAGCCAGACGATGTGGCGGTACCGTTCGCCTTAACCCTGTCGATTAAGGTAAAGACGATGGAGAAATCCCTTTCTATATCCCTGTTCGAGTGTGCTCCCTACACCATCCAACTCCCCGCCTCTTCTTCGTCTATATATCCCGCTATTATCGAATTTATTTGAAATCGAAAGGAGCTGCCGCGATCAGGCGCAACGATCCCTGGATAGGAGCTAAACTCGCTGGAAATTGAGTATCAATCCGTAAGTAAGGAGTCTGCGAGCAAGCAGGGGATACCCTGTGGGAAATGTAAGCCTCTGCCGCTACTTCTTTCCCACCTCTTTCCGTTCGCTACTTCCGTTCTTCTCGCGCAGGCCATCTGAGGAGAGAGAGTCAGCTATTTTCTCTCGCACCGATTTTCTAGTTTACGCCTTCTACTGTCTCTCTCTCTTTCTGTTTCCCTCTTGCTGTCTGGAGGGAGAGAGAGAGTGAGCTATTTTCTCTTGCACCGATTTTCTACTTTACGTTTTCCACTCTCTCTCTTTCTGTTTTTCTGTTGCTATCTAGAGAGAGAGAGAGAGAGAGTCAGGTATTTTCTCTCGTACCGATTTTGTACTCTTTCTATCTTTCTGTTTCTCTTTTGTTACCTAGAGAGAGAGAGAGAGAGAGAGAGAGTCATCTATTTTCTCTCGCACCGATTTTCTACTCTAAGGCTTTTATTCTTTTTCTCTTTTTCTGTTTCTTTTTTGTTAACCAGAGAGAGAGAGAGAGAGAGTCAGTTATTTTCTGCTCTACGTTTTCCACTCTCTTTCTCTCTCTTTTCGTTTCTGTTTTGCTATCTAGAGAGAGAGAGAGAGAGAGAGAGAGAGAGAGAGAGAGAGGGAGCACCGATTTTTTACTCTACGTTTGCCACTCTCTTTCTCTTTCTCCTTTGCCATATATATTGAGGGAGAATCAGCCATCTTCTCTCGCACCGATTTTCTACTCTACGTTTTTCACTCTCTCTCTTTCGCTATTTAGAGAAAAAGTAAGCCATCTTCTCTCGTACCGATTTTCTCTACCTTCTCCACTCTCTGACCTTTCTGAGAGAGAGTCAGCCATCTTCTCTCCCACCGATTTTTTACTCTACGTTTGCCACTCTCTTTCTCTTTCTCCTTTGCCATATATATTGAGGGAGAATCAGCCATCTTCTCTCGCACCGATTTTCTCCGCGTTCTCCACACTCTCTCCTCTCTCACTCTTTCTCGTTTGCCATTTAAAGGGAGAAACAGAGAGAAACAGAAACAGCCATCTTCTCTCGCACCGATTTTCTACTCTACGTTTTTCCCACTTTTCCACTCTTCTCTCTCTCTCTCTCTCTCTTTCACTTTCCATTTCTCTCTTTCCTTCTATTTCGTAAGCTCACGCTTGTTCCCTTGTTTCTCGAAGCGTATTCTTTGCCCCCGGTGATTCTGTTCCCTGAACGATTCTCCTTGACGCGGCGTGAGTAATGTGTGTCGCTTTTCTGTTCGCGAGTCGTAAATAAAGCGGACATCCGGGATCAGCGTTATTGTGGGGAGAAAAATCGTTCGTTCGCGGCTTCTAACTTGGGCTCAAGTATCCTCCACCTTGGAGATATTTCTTTTTAATAAGCCTGACATTTCGTATCCCGGACGGAAATTCCTATTCTAGATTTGACGTTGGAAATTAAACTTTCACGTTTTAGCCGACAAATCGAATATACAGTGGACACTTCGTTCGTATTTAAAGATCACCGTCTACCTGATTAACTTAGATCGAAAGTATCGATCGGATTTCACCTAAACTTCGGTATTTCAACGAGGATCAGAGATGAGAAACTCGCTTCGATTGAAATTACTTTATTGATGGATAGTGCTATAAATTAGGATTCTGGAACAGCTATACACATTGAACCGCGTAACGTGATCACCTTAAATTATCCTATTCTCAGTACACCGATTGAATTTCTTTTAATATCATGCAAACAGGTCTTCGAGATAATTATGCTACACTTTTTATCAATTTTGTTCTTTCCAAGCTTTCATGGTTCCCTTCAATTTTTCTTAACCCTTAAAGCGCCGGCTATTTTGTCGGAAACTTTACTTAAAGCGCCGCTTTATATTTACAAAGTTTGTAGAAACATGCACTTTTGCAAAATAAAATAAAATAACTCTTGTAAAACTGAAAATTTCTGAAAATTTCAGAAAAATTTCACATAGTGCTTATTACAGGCACAGCGATGCTTCTTACATATTACGACATATTAGTCCACATATTATAATGTGTCAATATAAGTGTCTATATCGTAGAATGAAATATTTATCAACAACTAAAGAGCGCCATTTAGAACATTCTTTCGCTGTCCATAAAAAATTGTAGGTTTGTCGACAAAAATCTAAAGACGATCTTGAAAAATAAATTTCGATCAATGCACCAACGAGAGAATAATTTTCTTAATTGAACGTTCCTTAACCCTAGAGCGGTCTTCGGGTCTTTTTTGACCCACCGCCTTTTTATATTTTTAGTAATTGATGCACCAACGAGAGAATAATTTTCTTAATTGAACGTTCCTTAACCCTAGAGCGGTCTTCGGGTCTTGTTTGACCCACCGCCTTTTTATATTTTTAGTAATTTTTGCTGCTATCAAGTTTACGTTCCTTAACATTATTTTAAACGTTTATCGTCTAGATTCACATGTCGCGTTGAAAACAAAAATTATTACACATAAGGTCTTAGATCCTTTTTCACCCAAAAGTCTTAAGTGTACAGTCAAAACGAAGACCGCTCTAGGGTTAAAGGACTTGCAAATTGATTTCTCCAAATTCCACCGTGTTTCATAAATATTAAAAAAAGACAACGTTCGACGATTAATATCCTTCGTTTCTAATCGAATCGAGGCTGAGAATACTCTGCATACTTTCGAATTGCAAAGCAAAGTGAAATGCAAACGGTGTCGTTCTTGAAGCGTGAAATGGAACACGGTTCCGCGAGACCGTGGGGGCGGTTTCTAAAAATCGCGTCGTTAACAGTGGGAACGAAGGATCTGAAGTTTCTCGAACAGTTGATACATACACGTAGAAATTCCTTAGCAGACGTCGGGAAACGCGATGCACTCGCGAGCAAGGAAGTATTTTATACCCTGCCCACCCGCCTTGCCCTTTTCCACCTATTCATATTTGACGAGCGAGCAAGGAACTCGTGGCTCGCGAAACCCTTTTTACCGCGAACCACTCTGCCTTCGGTTGATTCTCCCTCGAGAAGCGTCTTCGGGGAATTAAGACGTTTCTTTTGATTAAGAGTCTGGATAATTGACACGCCAATTGTTCGATATGATCTCCTTTGAATAGGGACGTACTAGGAAAAATCGACCAAATTTGTCAGGATTGACAAGCACTCGAAATTTCGAAAGAAACCTTTGACATATGTTTGATGTAAATTATCTTCTTTTAGAATTGTGAAATTCTAGGAAATTATTAGAATACCCATTTATTATTAAATGTAAAAAATCCATTTTATGTCTCACGATTGACGAGTACTTGAAGTTTCCAAATAAACCTCTGAAAAATATTTGATGTAAATTATTTTCTCTTGAAACAGTGAAATTCTAAGAAATTATTGGGAAACCTTTTCTTTATTAACCGTAAAAAAATCCAGTAAATGTCAATTTATAAATACTCAAAATTTCCAAAGAAGCCTTTGAAAAATTCGTCGAAAAATCTTTGATGTAGATCGGTGCGTCCCTTGCTCGGCAATTCTTCGCTGAATTTCGCAGGGTCGTAAATCCTGCTTACGCTCGCTCGCGACGGTCGCTCAAGACGCTGGTCACCGGGAAATTGATCCGGACGACCGTATTGAAACTTGGAAGGTGACTCTCGGTCGACTCCGATGTGATGTGTTACGAGTAGAGAAAAACCGTGTCTGTCGTCGTGACGATGCATATCGTTCACTGGTCTAACAATAATTCGTGTTTCGCCGGTGTGTAGGTGTATATGTAGACGCTGTGTTGGTTCTGATTGGTTGTTGTGTTATGGAGGTGGAAAATGTGGCATGTTTTACTATTGGTCGACGAAAGATGTGATTTTTGGGTAACGAATGTTTTATGGCCCCAAGTGTTTTGGGACCTATTGTCTGCCGAACGTCGGCACCTCGGCCAAATGTGACTAACAATAAATCGTTTATTGTCACAATCCGCCAAACCGAGGCTCCGTTGCGCCCTAATGAGGTCGCAACATAGATTTTCGAACAGTGAAATTCTAAAAAAATATTAGGGAACCCTTTCCTTGTTAACCCTTTGGCAACGGCAAGTTTTAGTGCACAACGCGCGTGGCAAATTCAAATATTCCACAACGGCCGCAAACTTTCTTCTTTAGCCGTGTCATTTTAAAATTTCTTTCACTGAATTAACGTGGAAGAGTGCAGAGGATCAAAGTAACGCTTGAATTGACATAGAAGTGCGCCAAAAGGCTCCAATAGCACTGTTATTGCTCGTGATTGTTGCAAAATCAACTTTCGAGCTTGGTTTGTACTTGCACCTAGTGTGCCAACTTTATTTCAAAACCTTCTCGAAGGACCACCCAGTTAGCCTGGGACTTGTGAAGTGGTTACAATTTCAGCTGGTTGCTCCTTGGTGATAGTTGGACGACTCACTCTCGACGTCGTCTCTCGGACGTCCGTGATAGTTTTTTGCTAGAGCACGCTGATTGGTTAAATGGTTAACAATTACATTTACCAAACAGGGTGTTCAAATATTCCACAACGGCCGCAAACTTTCTTTTGTAGCCGTGTCATTTTAAAATTTCTTTCGCTGAATTAACGTGGAAGAGTGCAGAGGATCAAAGTAACGCTTGAATTGACATAGAAGTGCGCCAAAAGGCTCCAATAGCACTGTTATTGCTCGTGATTGTTGCAAAATCAACTTTCGAGCTTGGTTTGTACTTGCACCTAGTGTGCCAACTTTATTTCAAAACCTTCTCGAAGGACCACCCAGTTAGCCTGGGACTTGTGAAGTGGTTACAATTTCAGCTGGTTGCTCCTTGGTGATAGTTGGACGACTCACTCTCGACGTCGTCTCTCGGACGTCCGTGGTAGAGTTTTTTGCTAGAGCACGCTGATTGGTTAAATGGTTAACAATTACATTTACCAAACAGGGTGTCTAATAGCGTCTTCACCGCCCTTCCAGTGCGCCCTTAGCGCGCTGTCACCTTGGAAGGGTGGGCGGAAAGTCCCAAAAAGCTGGAATTTCCTCCGGGTGACTCATCGGCAAGCTTACCGCTACAGGTAGATGTGCCGTTCGGAAATTCGTGGTTTATGGCTATTGAGCGCGAGGGACCGAAATTACTAAAGATCCAACAAGCAATTCTAGTAACCCTCGCCAGGATGTAATTAGACACTTACAAGCAGTAAACGAAAATCCTGAACTCAAAAATAACCGTTGCCGTTCGATCGTGCCATAAACCGTGCCTGTGAAGACCGAACATCCGTGGTAGAGTTTTTTGCTAGAGCACGCTGATTGGTTAAATGGTTAACAATTACATTTACCAAACAGGGTGTCTAATAGCGTCTTCACCGCCCTTCCAGTGCGCCCTTAGCGCGCTGTCACCTTGGAAGGGTGGGCGGAAAGTCCCAAAAAGCTGGAATTTCCTCCGGGTGACTCATCGGCAAGCGTACCGCTACAGGTAGATGTGCCGTTCGGAAATTCGTGGTTTATGGCTATTGAGCGCGAGGGACCGAAATTACTAAAGATCCAACAAGCAATTCTAGTAACCCTCGCCAGGATGTAATTAGACACTTACAAGCAGTAAACGAAAATCCTGAACTCAAAAATAACCGTTGCCGTTCGATCGTGCCATAAACCGTGCCTGTGAAGACCGAACAAGCACGATACGGACAAATTTTCAAAGACGCCTATAGGCGCCAATAGTAGTGAAAGGGTTAAACGTAAAAAATCCACCAAAGATTTCACAATTTACAAACACTCAAAATTTTCAAAGAAACCTCTGAAAAATCCTTTAAAAATTCTCCGATACAAATTATCTTCCTTCGTAACGGTAAACCACTAAAAAACCATTAGAACACCATTTCACAGTTAAACGCAAGAACTCAACGAGACAGACGAGTACTCGAAATTCCCACAGAGACAATGGGTAATTGTAGATTGGATTACAGTTCAATTTGCCAGTTCGACGGCTCCATTTTACAGAGGATATCACCGTTTCGTGGCAAGCGAACGAAAATTCTTTCCACGATCCCACATATTCTCCCTAGCTTTTTGGGTAATCTAATAATTCGACGGTTAAACTTTATCGTGGACCACTTGCCCTCTTCCCTTCCCTTCCCTCTTGCTTTTGTATCCGTTCCTCTCGACTCTTCTTCTTCTCTTCATCTCCCCCGCGCGCGCAGTCGTAAAATTTCGTTCGCTTACATGGCGGATGTTCGCGTCGCTCGAGAAACAGAGTTTACTGCGCGAACTCTGTCGTAAAATTGCTTCTGTAAGAAGGAAATTCATAACTAGCAACGTTTCCAATATCTCCGTGGCTGGATCGAAAGGTCTTACGAGATCTCCGATTACGAACAATATATAATATAGCCCACCGAAAACGTTATGTCGAGCCCGGCATACACACGGTATACAGATACTATATTGCCACTAACGGCTTTACGTATACAGACCTTGCTATACCAAACAGATGCCCCCACCTACGTAATATCGCTCACGGTTCCGACCCCTATAACCCTCGTATATCCATAGAGAATTCGCCCGGTACACGGGTTCTCCTCTGCCATATTGCGCCCTCAGATGCTTCCGACCGCGTTACATTCGTACACGAGTGTCAAGGTGAAACCTGGTCTCGCGACATCTCGATACTCTTATCTTGTTTTCTTTTCTTCGTTTTTTTTTTTTTTGTTTGTCGGAGATTGAGTAGTTCGGCATTTTTGGAGACAGTGATATTTGGGGGAAGTTAAATTATTATTGCAACGTTCAATTTTTTTCTGTAGGAAGATTTTGTTACGTAGAGTTATCTCGTGGCCAGGGAAATCTCGATTCGTTGATTGTCATTTAATATTTGTTTGTTTCTTGAGTAATGCCGAGTGCCGACAGACGCATGAGCCATTCGGAAGCCAAAGTGACTGACTTTATCAAATAGAATTTATTAGACACCGAGTACTGTGCGGTGCTCAGGAGTTTGCCCCCAGGGCGACCCAGGGGTAAGAAGGGCATTTCACTCACATCGCCTAAATCTATACAATTTTAAATGATCCGATTCGTCCATGTGATCATGTCCGCCGATAATGGTAATACACATGTGCCCTATTTTTACGATTGTATCAGAGAAAGTGGGCTTCTTTGAGAGAAATGGACTCTCAGGGGCAAACTCCTGAGCCCTGATACTGATATGTGCTGTGATACTAAAATTAGAAGAATATTAAAAAATTGAGATAATCAGTTTAGCTTTTGAGTAACTAACATATGAATACCTACGTTTAGTTTCTGAAGCTAGGTAGGAAAATTGGAGGATAGGCGATTCTGGATCTAGGAGACCCGTGCCTTAGACGCGGGAGGGACTGGAAAGGCTCAGGTCAGAAAGTGTATACAAATAGGAGCCCTTATGAGGACTAGCGAGAACCTGTGGTTAGTCCGTCCCTCTGGTAGAGCGTAGGAGGGTCGCTACAGTTTCAATTTTTGTGATAGAGAAACGTAGCGAAGAACTATTTGTAAAACAACCGTCCCCAAAATAGAAGTTTCACTTTGGGAAACAGGCAAAAATCGAATGGTATTGTTTGCTGGATGATGATAGTCAAATTTTTGGCGAAAAAGTCGTGAATAAATATCCTGTTATCCTGGTGCAAAATCTATCAATTGTTTCCCCATGAATTTGGCCACTTTTTGCAGATACAATCACCCAAACATCTCACGACACCCAAGTCACACAGATTAATCACACAGATTATGCAAATATGAATTGTGCGCACATGTAGAAACACATATTTACAATAGATTTCAAATAAACATTCAAGGTGTCAGTAATTTTTTTATTTCACTTCAAAACAAACAAATAATCGTCTATACCACCATGCGACTTAAAAAATACTCTAATCTCATTTATCAACTGTTTAATCGTTAAGTAAAAATTCCTCAACCGAAATAATAATTTATCGCGACACTTTTTAACCCTTTCATTACTATTGGCGCCTATAGGCGCTTCGAAAATTTACTCACACTGTACATTTCGCGCCTTTCGGCGCACTTCTAGTCTACTTTAATCCTTAATTTTATCTTTCAACTATTTCCACCTTAATTTAACCGGACAAATTTCAAAAACTGTACACTTAAGACTTTTGGGTGAAAAAGGACCTTATGTGAAACAATTTTTCTTTCCAACGCGACGTATGAACCTAGACAATAAACGTTTAAAATAATGTTAAAGAACGTAAACTTGATAACAGCAAAAATGACTTAAATTATAAAAAGGCGGTGGGTCAAAAAAGACCCGAAGACCGCTCTAGGGTTAATTCAACGAAACGGATTTCAGAACGACACGGCCAAAGTAAGAAATTTTGCAGCCGTGATGAAAAATATACCGTCAGTCACCCACATTACTGCTGAATATTAGTCAACACTCGTTTCCGGTGTAGATCACCGGCTCCACGTGTTTCTGCATTCAATTGTCGCGTCTCGCCGTTTCGTCGATGTAGTCGTTTGTTCGTCTTAGAGCAAGGTTCGATGTGGCCCGGCAATTATGTTGTAAGAACTGTTGTATTTGTTAAGTAATAATAAAACGCCTATAAAAACCCACAATTACGCGATAAAATCTGCCGTAGCGAAAGAGTTAAACAGAGTGGTAGAATAAAAATTGCAAATAACTAATTAAACGTACGGAAGTCGAGGAATGTAGCTGAAGGTTTCAGTTTCGAAGTTCTGCCTTGAACGAAAAGGCTAACTACGAATTATTGAATTAATGTTTGTAAAATCCTCCGTTATTTTTTCCTATATTTTTCTTCCTCCTTCTATTTCTTTTTTTGTTATTCCATCCAGTATCCAATTATACGCCGCGCGGTCAGCCAGCGAATCGATAACGCGAAGCACGGGGAGGGCTAATAGCAAGGGTGTCAATAGAAATTCGAAAACAGTTTCCGCGGGCTAAATAAATGATGAAAATTTGTACGCGTTCGCGCGGAGAAATATGGCAGTTACACGCCAGCCGGCCGGCCGGACAAAATTCTATCCGGTGCGTGCAATAAAGTTGGATCCGCTTTTGCACGACCTCCCCAATCCATTGATTTAATCAACGGAATAATAGCCATTGTTCTTCTGGCTGGCAGTTTACAAAAATCCACGCAACGTCAGGAATTTATATGTTTTTTTTTCTGCCTGCGTTCTGTGTCAACGAACGTAAGTCGCTGCAACTTGAATTTCGGAAGGATCGAGATTTAACGGGTCTCGTGAAATGTGTGAAAAATTTCAGGAGGGAAAATATTTGGTAAACTGGTCTTGCTTTTGTTTCGTCGAATTGGGATTTAGTACACGTGACTCGAGAAGTTTTCACTGAAATGTGACATGTGACAAATTTATCGGTCGATAGAAATCCATAAAAAATTTGAAGTTTAATAATTTTCGTAAAACGTGTAAAATGTCTTGCAAGAAAGACATTTGTTCTTGGGAGAAATTTAAAGGACACGACCAATCTTTGCTTTCGTTTCGTCATAGAATAAATTTTGAAACGATTCTTCTGTGAATTGAAATTTAGTACACTTGACTCCAGAAGAATCCATTGCCAGTGAAAATGAGACAAATTTGTCGATCGTTAGAAATTTGACAAGAAATGTCGACCATAGAGAAATCCACACGAGACTTAAGATTCAAAGAGTCTCGTGAATATGTAAAAATTCTTAGAATAAGGAGAAATATTTGTTCTTAGTAGAAATTTGAAAAA
>NW_017100842.1:36889-41327 GCF_001263275.1 Habropoda laboriosa
GGTAGCCAATCTTTTATTTCTTTTGTTACAGAATAAATTTTGAAACGATTCTTTTGTGAATTGAAATTTAGTACACTTGACTCGAGACGAATTCATTGTCAATAAAAATGCGACGTATGACAAATTTATCAAGGATTTGTCAAGGATCGAGAAATCCATAAAAAATTTGAAATTTAATAATTTTTTGTAAAACGTATAAAAGTTCTCGTAAGAAAAGAAATTTGTTCTTGGTAGAAATTCGAAGGGAGAAACAATCTTTGCCATTTTGTTGTAGAATAAAAATTGAAATGATTCAAAAAAGTATAACTTATCGACCGATACTTTAAAAAACAAACGACGACGATCGATCCATAAAAGAATTAAGATTTAACGATTCTCACAAAACACGTAAAAATTCTCCAAGCAAAAACATTTATTCCTCGAAGAAATTTAAATCTTTGCTTCTACCCTTCTCGCAGAATAAGAATTGAACCGAGTCTCCTGCAAATTCAGATTTAGTACACGTAACTCGGGAAGTTTTCACGGTAACGGAGAAGAATCCATTACCAATGAAAACGCGACGTGTGAGCAACTTTTTCGATCGACAGAATTTCAACAACGAAGGTCGCGTAGGACCGACTTTCGGGAAAATTTGCATTTTCCACGTCATGGAACCTAAGTCTCACCGATGAATCACGCCGTTAAACTGTGACCAACTTGTCGAACGACGGTGCTTAACGACCAAGGTCAACGTACGAGGCGATCGATATTGATTCATCGGAAAAGTTGCCCGGCTGGCCAATAAATGCGTGAGAAATGGCCCCGGTCACCCTGTATACGTTACGTATAAGCGGTGTGTTAGTATTAAAGGATATCTATTACAACGAGCGAGGAGAGGCAAGTGCAAGTGCAGTATACCGGGCACGGCGCCATGAATTTTGAACGTACACCGGTGCCATAGTTGTTGGCTGGCACGGAACAACGGGACGGAGACGAGTTTATCGTTCCCAGGGATTTCAGCCCGTGGCGCATCTCGTATGATTTTCCCTCGTACTTTACGACGATTACCTTTCGTACCTTCGACGTTTTCACGATGCTTTTTCCGCGAATCCGACAGCTTTTCGCGCCGGGTTTCCAACGGAGAACCGTGCAGCGAGTGTATTTCACGCGGAGGTGGTGGTCAGTTTCAACGGGCGAGACGAGAGTAGATTGCCGGGGATGAAAGCCTTCGTTCGGATATTAGATTAAAAATGGAAACTGAGTGTGTACCGGTTGATGAGTTTGATCAAGAGGAACGATTATTGGAGGAGGAAAAAGTCTGACGGGAGTAAATCTGTTGGACGTTGCTTGAATTCAGATCGTATATTAATTTAACTGGGGACAACGATAATAGTTGATGATTAGAAGACGTTTTCGTGGAATCAATATAGTAAACCTTCATTTTTAGATTAAAGTTTTGCGTAATACTTTGTGAAAACAGTTTGTTTACAATATAATATAAAAATTCAAGAATTTTTTTGTTGTAGTAATAAATGAAATGGAATAAAAACGAGATAAATAAAATACAATATATAAAACGGGAATAAAAACACCGGCTGTCGAAGTTTCCGAAATTCTCCATAAAATCGTGATAGTGAAAATAAAAATTCAGATAAATATACTTCAACCTTAATATTCAGGTTAAGATTTTCTGTAGCATTTTATGAAAACGATGTATTTAAAATACAATATAAAGAGGTTAGGAATTTTTTATTAAAATTTCCAAAATTCTCCGCACGATAGTGATAATAAAATAAAAATTCAGTCTTGTTTCTTAGACGAGCAGGTTAAGGGTTAAACTTTAGCACTAGAACTACCGAACTCGTCAAAATGACGACTTTCAGATTGTTAAGCAGCACATCTGCCAGCAGTATCCCAGAAAGGGGAAGCATCGGCAAATAGCCCGTTACAAAGCGAGTCAGGATTTCTAACTTTATGTTTCTTGAATATTTCTACAAATCTTGATCCGTCGGTAGAGACGATAACTTTATGAAGCCATTGAACATCTATCGCGTTCTTCTCAAGTCGATGATTCTCGCCGACGACCACGGCTTAGAATTTTTACATTGCTTCTTTCGTGTATTGTTCGCTTCAGAGTGCTTCATGAGTATATTGCCTGTAACGTTCCGGGTTCGAGGCAAGCGGAACTTCGCGGCGGTCACTCAGGGGTATGTGTTGTACCTGAGAGTGACCGTCAGCTTGGAAGTGGTCATTTCACACGTCTCCTTCCACGGTCTTTTTGTCAACCAATCGTCTGAAAATCAACCACCACCCTCGCGATTTTCGACAAAATGAGTTTGACCAATGTCTCAACCCCAAAACACGCCTCATCCGTGGCAACGACGAAGGAAACTCTCGAAGACAATTCAGTTCCTCGTCAGTTCGCAAGAGGAGTACATCGTTGGTTCACACATTTCACTCGCACACCAAACACTTTCACACTGTTTCGTTTGTTATTTCGTTAAATTTGTTGCTACACAAATTCACCCGTGCTCGTTTAAACATCCCTTACCTGCGTAACAGTTCGTAAGGAAATCACGCTGTTTCCAATGATCGCGAAGTCGCGTGAACACAGACTTCGTACTCGAAATATAGTGTCTTTTGTTGTAATAAGGAAATAATTGTGTATTATCCATTAACGACTCTGTTTTTGCACGAGTTCGCGATGCAACGCGATCTACTTTACTAAAGACGGCGCGTTAGTGAAGGTCGTAACTCTTCACTCCGATGTTTCACTCCGTACAGTGTTTTTCCTTACGATCGTTTCCGGAGGTAAGGAATGATACTTGAGATGTGTCTTTTGGTTTTTCTTGTCCTCGTGAAGTGTCTTTTTTGAACTCTCTATTTTGTGGTGGTGCGTGGGTATATATTAAGTCGGTGTACGTTCTGATTGGTTGGACGTTGAAGGTGGTGGAAAAGAAGGTCTCGAAAAATGCGGAGGTGTGATTGGACATTAGGAAACTAGTAGAAGGAGAACGTGAGGGTGAAGGTGGTGGGCAAAAGTTGAAATAATTTGGGGAAAACCCGGAAAGGGTTATGATGTGTTACTGGCCGGTGGGCTGCGCGACCGGACAAGGACAATCGAACAGACTCTAATTTCGAAGTTCTTCGTATACAAAAAATTGACCACCTTCAACTCCCGTTGTCCTACCCTCAAACACACCAATTGACCAAACAAGTGACAAGTGTAGAAGCTTCGACAATCAGCACAAGAGTACATAATTCCCACACGGCAGAAAAGTTACAAAAAACTTTGTTCCCCTAGAACAAATCTATTAGGATCGCAGCGGCGATTCTCGGTGTGCATTAAAAGCGTAGTCGTGAAAACGCACCAAGCGGAGGAATTTATCGGCCGGTCCGAAATAAAGTAATTACCGTGGCGCCGCGGTCTACATGGCTGGCTCGCGATCAAAGGCAGCGGGACGAGCGAGAAGTCGGGTTATTAAAAATTATAAACAACGCGGTTCCGAGACAAAGTTTCGAACCCGTGGCCTGGCCGATGCGCGCCGCCCATTCACCCGATTTTCCGCGTCCCCTCGTTTGCCGCTCGTTCAAAGTACACACCATTCCTCCCCCTCCATTTCCACCCTGCCTGTCTCTTTTTTTTTCATATTTCCCGTTATTCTCCCTCCTCGTTCTCCCACGCGTTGCCTCATTTTTAATCCCCGTGGCCACGCGGAAAACAAAAACGAAGAGTGGAGGGGAACGAAAAAATGCGAGGGAAGAAAGGGAGAAGAAAACAGAACGTCGCACGTTCCCTAGGTAAAGACAGAGAGAAAGAGAGTCGAATGCCGAAAGAGAAGATACCTTCTCTGTGTCTCTCGCCGCGTTCGGATAGAAGGGTACCTTCGAGGCAGAGATTAATTAGAGAGCGAAGAATACAATAAATGATTATATCGAGGAAGAAGAAAGTGGCAAGGCCGTTGACGGAAACCGAAGAGGCCGAGACGAAGGGGAAAACGAGACACCTGGAAAAGGCTGGGAGCATTATAAAGGAGGATACCAGCCAGGGCCGAGACTGTGCCGGCATTAATGATGCCCTTAGGGCGTCCCGTCTCCTGCCATCTTCTTTGTAAATTATATAAAGAATTGTTCCCATTAGTGTAAAAAATGTGCACGTAAATATATATACATATATTTATTTATATGTATATATATGTGCACTAGATAAACGGAGTACCTGTATGTATCGAAAGAACCTATGCAAGTATATATAAATATACGTGTGAGTGTGGGTATTGTTAGGTAAATAAGGACGAAAAATGCTGAGCCATGGTAAGCTCTCCGTATCGGTTACCGCCCGCCTCGTTATCTTAAGAAAATGATCTGCAAGGACCGCTCATTATAGAGCCACGACCCTTTCTTCAGGCTATCTTTCGCGTTTTATTCTTCGACTTGCCTGCACACACACACGTATACG
>NW_017100842.1:41393-42612 GCF_001263275.1 Habropoda laboriosa
CACCAACCGCGATTGGTTTATCAATAGATTAACAATTCACTCGCCGCCGGCTGGTAAATGATAATTGCGTCGTTTCGATTCGGTCGCGCGTGGCAAAATTGATTCGCTTATTAACCGCGGAACAGGCGAGCCAAGTTAGGAAAAAGTTGCCTCTCTTTAATCTTCGAACCGTGAAACGCTCCTCCTTTTTCCCTTCTTCTCTTTGCACTTTCAAACACTCCCCCACCCTATTGATTATCCTCTGTTTGCAGACTCTTCTCATTTCAGAGGAGCAACGTAATAACGCGTAATAATTGAAAAAGAAGCAAACCCGGGGGTAGATAATTTTTTATAATTTCATCGTATCGGTGTGTATCCACGGGATTCGAACAATCCTCGCGAAGAGCGAAATCAGAGTGTTCTTTAAATCGTTAATGAAGAGAGAGGATTACGCTAAGCTTCGGCAAGCAGCACTCCCGTTCAAACAAACCAAAAAATAATTCCCTCCGTTCTATCTACCCCTTTATCCACGAGATGTTCCATCGATGATCGATAGAAAATTATACCACAACCCTACAATCTCCCACGCTTCTTATCATACTTTCAACTCCTCGTAAAACCAAATTCCGCCCTTTAAACCGCAGGAAAAACAGGAGATCTCCTCGGAGCTCGTCTAACCTCGAACAACCTCAACTTTCATTTCCACCCTTCCTCTTTCTCTCTCAAAGGAACACACCGCTGGTAGTTTCTTTTTTCTTCCGGTCCATGGCGGAACGAAACGAAACGAAACTAATCCCGCGTCCTGGCGCAGCATCGACGTCGCCGAGGGAGAGAAGCGTATTGCCCGCCGCTTCAAACCACGAAATCATACTGGACGTTGGTAAATCCTGGCCGGATAGCGGCGCGCTCCGCCATCGCATCGGTATACCCCGCGATTTAATCCTCGCGCCGTGCGCCACGTAAAATAACGCGAAATTGCAATGTCGCGGTGGACGGTTTGAAGAGGGAAGGAGGAGAGGGTTGGTCGTGCGGGGTGGTTACCTCTTGGACACTGAGAGGCGAGAGCAGTTCGCCACGTAGTGGTTGCTGACAGGGCTACGAGTCGGATTACTCGCGGCAGAAGTTAGGCGACTCCTGTCCAGCTCGGGATAATTACGTGAGGTGCATTAACGTGGTATACGGTACCGGCTGCATATGTATAATTACTGATGCGGTTTACGCGTACCCAGACTGACGTTCC
>NW_017100842.1:42641-49426 GCF_001263275.1 Habropoda laboriosa
GGGAGGTTGTTGTTGTTGTTGAGAGCACGTAGAAGCGAGCGCGTTTCTCCGCCACCCTTTCGAGGAGGGTGCTCTGTCCGCGTCGCGTGCACTTGAACGCGTTCGCTTTGCAGCTCGCTTCAACGTTTCGCCTCTCGATGCGCCCCTAATTCCGATTTGTTATGCTGTACGTATGTACAGTCTGTCCCACAAGAGCGTGTCGGCGATATTTCTGCAAATATTTATATATTTGTAAAAAAAACTTCATACGGGTCCAATCTAAGACCTCTGGTAGCCTTAACCAGCAAAAACCACGTCGATATCCTCGTAACGACCTTCAAAATTACCTTCAGAGGGACTTCTTTTCACCATAAACTCGCATTTTCCCCCTTTCAACAGCATCAAAAATAATCCAAATATCCATCATCAGCGAGACACCCGGTATACACTGAATCTAAATGAAAAAATTCTCTTCATTTCCGAATAAATCGATATGTGCACCTACACACCTACCTAAAACCTTCCAGAAAAGCTGGTACACATCACAAAAATTAAACCAGAAATATTTACACACACTTGGAAACACTCTCAATTCCTGGAGAAATCAATCATGGTGAAAGGAACAGAGGGTAAATTGTCGTTGGCGTCCACGGTCCCGTGAAAACGCTCTTCGGAAGCCTGTAAATAACGCGCTTTGTATTAATTTATGGACGACGAGCAGCCGAGGGCGTCGTTACGATGATATACGCGTGCGAAGGGTGTTATTTGGATTTCATTACGTCCCACTCGGAGCCGCTCCTCGTGAACACCCGCCTCGGCCAATGGGAGCTGTTAAGAATCTCAAGCAGCCATCGCGCCGGAGGGGAAATATCGGGTCAGCTCGTCGCGCGATCTCCAACGATCTCTTCCCGCTGGTGAATCGCTAAACAGACTGTTAAACGTGAAAGATAGAAAAAGAGAGAGAGGAAATCTCCGATATTATTTCTTCGTACCTTTTACCTCGGTATGTAGGAAACACTCGGAGTATTTGGTTCGAGACTCTCCGTTTTCACGAATCGAATGCTCTTAACGTGCTACATGATGCACGAACGCGGAATTACGAAAAGAGAGAAGTTGTGAAATATTGCAAAGCAGTGACAGCTTTCGAAGAAACGCCGAAGCGACTCTTCGAGATCGTTTAATTCGTTTCCATGCTGGAATAGAGCTAATTTCGCGTCTACTCGAGAACAGAACGAAAGTTACACGATCGCGTGTCGGTAGATTAATTCTCGTAACGGCTATTATCGAGCAGATTTTCCGCGAATTCTTCTCCTTTGTATTCCAGCGAATTCGCGAGACGTTGGTGTTAGGATATCGTTGTTATCGGAGCCGATTAATTAGACGAGAAGTCGACTTATCGTGCGCGACTTACGCGTCGTTTCTCGCGCGGGGGGACAATTACAGCCGCGTTAGAAAGACGTTTGATTTTAGTTAATCCGATGATGCTTGGTGTAATTAAGGTGTTCGTCGTTCCGAACACGCTACAAAGCAACTAATTCGTGTTAATTAAGAAGGAGTAAGGTGGGTTTCCGGTGGAAAGAGTTCTACGACGTCGACGAAGCTGTAATTTCGCGACAGGTTCCTTCAAAGCGCCTATGCACGAGAGCGCGAACAGACACACAGGAAACACTTAGGTAAAGCACGTTTGGACAGCCATTTCAGACATTCGGACGGACGAAAACGCGTTTAACCCATCGCTTTTGTACTTTCTCTGAAAAACAAGAGGACATCGAGTCGTGGCAGTTCACCGTGGCAACGATGAAAACTGTCCAGTGTTTAGCGCGAATTACGCGAAGTTTCGTTATTCCGCAAACATCGTCCCGTTACGTTGTGTGTGTGTGTGTGTGTCGTGGCGCGATTCTACGTTTTTAAGCTCAGCGCGCTCGTTAGCCAAGCGCAAAGTTCCCGCTCGGTAGATTATTTTCGAGCTCGGAGGTACACTTGGCGAGCGCGTCGCCGTAACTCGATGGGGAAAACCCGACTCCGCGCGGCGCTCGAGGAGTTCAAGTTCGCGTAGTCGCTAAAAACCGACGCTCGGTATAAAGCGAGCCGAAAAATCGAATTTAAACGACGCGAAACGAGATTCGAAGTGCACGCTTCCAAAGATAGCGAGGCTATCGAGGAGAGAGAGAGAGAGTTTCGGTGTGGAACACGACCCAGATATCCGTTTCCTCTCGCAATAGAGACCCACTTCTCGCGACGACGAATTTTCCAACGTTCGTATTATCTCGAGACTATTTCGAACCGAACAGAACGGAACATCGTGAAATTTTCTACTCTCCAAATCATCTGTAGATATAAATATTGTGGGATTTGATTGGACTTGTGATCGAAGTTCGGAAAAGTGTATTTAAAATAACTATAGACTATACTGTTTCCACTCTGAATTTTCCTCACGCTATCTGCTCTTTCTATGCTTTTCATTCAAGGTCTCCTGTCTTCCAAATTTTGCTTCTCATTCCACACTCTTGGTTTTTTGAACGCGCACCCTCTCCATTCTCTCCCGAATATCCACGCTCCCACCACGCACGCACAAAACCCTGCGTTTTCCTTGTTACCATTGAAACTAACTTGCTTCGTTGAGGCCTCGCGAAAAGGGCCTGCTCCCTACCTGAGCTTTTTCGTTTCTCAAGGAAACGAACTGTATACCCTCAAATATTTTTTTTCTTAGATTTAGTCTTAGTCTTAGCCTTAGTCTTATCTGTATCCACAACTACAGAGCCACCAATTTTCATCATTCCTCACACTGGCCACTTCACCTTCCAACTCTCCTCTACAGTCATAACCCAAAGTTCTTCTTCCTCAAACCCTTAACCCTTTTATTACTATTGGCGCCTATAGGCGTTTTGAAAATTAACCTTAACCTTGCCACCTTAATTTCATAAACCTAATTTTAAAATGATACGGCCAAAATAAGAAATTTTTCACATTAGGCATTAAAATCTGTCGTAGCGAAAGGGTTAAATAGTCCTATTCTTCCATCCTCGATTCACTCTGCATTGTCATCCACATTCCGCCTGTCTTAAACTTTCTACGCAACGTCGATCTTCACTTGCTTCGATTTAAGTGTCGCCCCCATACCTGTCCTCAGTTTTGAGAAATTCGGGCAAAACCGGGCATCACAGAACAAACGAAGGTAATAACGCTCGCTGTTCTCTATTTTTCAAACCGAAACGCTGTACATCTAAAACGCAAGAGAAGAAAAAAGGTATGGAGAAAATACTGTGATCGAGAAGTTGATGGTGTTTGGTGACGCTATAGACGGTGGTTTGGAAAGAGAGAGCTTTGGTAGGCAGTGAAAAGTTCAACGATGTCTGTCTTTTAGCTTTTGCAGCCATCCAACGATTCGGTGGGTTCGCCTTTTCGAGCGGGTACGACGATTCTAAAAGGCAGCCACCGCTGCTACGGCCCTCTCGACGCCATTGGGGTTTACGGTTACGGTTAAGTACAGAGCAAAGAGATCGTATCGTTTTCCGAACGATTTGGCTAATCGAGTGGCGGCCACCATGGGAGAGGAAAGTGAGGCAGAGGCCGCGGTCGCAGCTATGCGCATCCGGTCTGAGCGGCGTCCGCCACTTCCGGCTACGGGGGGAATTTAAACGAGGACCTCTAGCATGGAGAACCCGCCCGAGGAACCGGAACACGGCCCCTTCGTCTGAAAATGGCCACGATACTTTTAATTTGTCGCGCGATTTCCGAGTTAATTCGACTTCCGCTGTTTCCCGGAGAACGGACGAGCTCTCCACACTGGCGATACTGATAAGTGAGAGACGTTGGTGTTTGTGTCTGTTTGAAAGTGTGTACGTAGATGATTTGGATGTTATTATTAGTTTCTTTTTCTTAACAAAGTGTATACAAGGTTTTTCATTTATAACGAACATCTAAATTATTGGAGGATTGTATTGGATGTAGAAAAAAAAATGACTGAGAGGAGTTTATGAGATTTGAGAATGTGTACCTGTTGATGGTAAGAAAGTGGGAAATGAAGAGAATTTTTTCGTTCAAATTCCTTGTAGACTAGGTGTCTCATTTATAACGAACATCTAAATTATTTCCAATGCTGTTGGATGTAAAAAGAAATGACTAAGATAAGGTTATACTAAGATAAGATAGATAGATAAGATAAGGTGACGATAAATACGAAGTCCTCTCAAGGTCATCTTAAAGATCATTCCAAGGTCATCGAAATTTTTGTTGTTGCAGCTGTCATTGACACACATTCAGTGACCCATAACATTATAACCTTAAATAGTAACAAAATTTCGACCTCCTCATAAGGTCATCCTGAAAGTCACGCCAAGATCGTCCAAATTTTTTTGCACGTTAACGTCTGTTTTTTATAATGCTACGTTGTAGTTCGCATGAAGACGAGTTCAACGAGTGGTGACAACATGACCTTGAAATGACTTTGAACAATGGAAGCATAATTAATATGCAGAAAATTATGCACGACTTTGGGAGAACTTCTTTCTATAATAAACTCCTTCAGTGATTTCCTCTTACTTTCAACAGCAGCTGAAATAATCCAAACGTTCGTTACAAGTGAGACGCCCGGTACACCAAAGTGCTGGAAATTCTACTTATCTTTTAATTCAACAAGAAATTGGAGAATTAATTACCGAATGCGGAAGGTTGTTTTTTGCCACGGTGGTCGGAAAATTCCTTTTCGCGGACAGCGGCGGGGCGGGGGGAGAAGAAAAAGGAAGCGAACGATACCGACCGCTAGAAATTAGCTGCGAAAATTAGCGCCGAGTTTCCCACGGTGAACGGGGCTGGAATTTTTTGAGGAAGGGGTCCAAGAATTACCTGAGAGGTGGAACACGCTCGTAGAAAGTAACGATCGCTCGAAATTAACCTTAAAAACCGACGGTACTGCGCGCCCGGCATATTTAGAAAGCCCAGCCGGATTTTAATAACGCCGGCGCGGCGTCGAAACGGAACGCGTATACCGCGAGTTTTTACCCTTTCGAAAATTACCATCTCTAACCTTATCAAACACCCAACATGCGCCAAATCTCTAACGTACAATTTCACTGATCAACGTAACTGCACCTACATGTTTCGTGCCAGCGATTCCATACACACTGTTTGTCCCTTTCGTATTATTGTACTTGTGTCAAGTGTCTCGACTTCTTCTTTGGCTTCACCCGCAAATTTAACCCTTTCGCGATCGAATTATTTTTTTTAAGAATTTGCTACTTATCTATCGATCGTCGTGTCTGTAATGAATACTGAATTGAGATCAATTTTTGTCGGAATACTCAACTGGAATATAACACGTCCCACTGGTCACGAAAGGGTTAAAATTGCTTTCAGGACTTTTTTAAATGGTGTTAATTCAGCTCTACTTTGTATATCCTCGTTAAATTTCTTTTAGGTATTATTTATTTCAAACACTATGATTTCTTCTTGGGCTTCATCTGCATATTTAACCCTTTCGTGACTGAATTACGTTTTTTTAGGAATTTCTTATTTATCTATCGATTGTCATGTCAGTAATGAATACTGAATTGAGATGAATTTCATCTTATGCGACTCACTTGTCCCAAAAGGGTTAAAATTGGTGCTTCCAGGGAGCCTTTGTTAAATTTGATTTCTATTTTCAAATGGTTTTGAACTTTATCACCCTTTATCACACTTCATGATGTTTTTAACCCTTTATCACTAATCTAAAAATGATCAACACATTTCGACGATTAAAAAAAGCCTCCACCTGCCTCTCTATCCTCCCCTCAAAATCAAATTTAATCGACTACCAGACAACCGGATCGTCCGTGTCCCGTGAAACGCGTTCTGAAGCCAGAAAATCCCGATTGTTCGACGAGACTGGACGCGACCGTATCCAGAATTTACTGGCATCCTCCCAACTACCTACATTTCCTACCTAAATACCAGTCGCGATAATAAGTGGAAACTACCGAGTAGAAGCGTGTAGCGCGCGTAGCGATCGGCCCTCCCTCCCAATCGAGCGGGGCTAATCATCGGAAACCAATGTATCCAGATAGGGGAGGAAGCCCCACTCTCTATCCGAGAACCTGAAACCACCGGAAGAACATAGAGCAAAAGAGTAGAATTTTTCCCAAGCTAACGTTTCAAGGTTCGAGCGATGTGTCCCATCTTCTTCGACGATAAGCCAAAGTCCTCTCTCTCCTCTCGAAACGCAATTACCTCGCTTGCATCGACATTCTTCACCGTGAAAAACGAATCATCCGTCACGACGAGCCTTCCTGATGGGGACGCCAGCTTCGACGTCGAGACGCAATTAATGTAACGCGAAATTGAATTTCGCCGACCGAAAATTGCGAAAGAACGAGAGGCGGCGGTGGACGAGGACGAGAAGGAGAGACGCGGGGGATGAGCGTCGGTTCTGGCGTTGCGCGGAAGAATATCCCGAAGTTTATGAAACGAGTACGAGGCAGAAAGGGGGCCAGCAACGCAATGTGTCTGCTTTATAGCGCGTTCCTACGGTTCCGAACGCGCCAGTTTCCTCTCTTAAGCTGGCGCGCGCGACCGTGCTCGGGCTGTTCCGCTCGATACACTCCACGCGATACGCTACAACCTCTACCCTTCTTTCACCTTCCACCTTTCCCCCCCACGGCCGTCGTTCGCGGTCGAAATAAAAATTCTGCCTACGCCACTGTTCCAATATTATGCGGGATATATTTCAAACGAGCCACCAGGAGTTCACAACGGTTAGAAACGACCGCGCGGAGAGCTCGTCATCTCATTTATTATTCAACTGTACCTGAAACCGGCAATAATGTCGA
>NW_017100842.1:49469-85371 GCF_001263275.1 Habropoda laboriosa
GAGGGAAAAAGGAAAGAAATAGGGGGGCGGAAGAGGAAGGGGAAAGAGCGAGAAGGGAGAGAAGAAGGAAAAACGGAAGCGCAGTTAGAATCAGTTGGCAGAGGGAAATTTTAACCGTCGAAGGCCTACCAAGGCTTCCTATTTTCCATCGACGATCGCGAAGCGACCGACCCAGAAAGAACCCTCGACAGAGAGGCTCGTTTATTTCCTGACAGTCATTTCCTCTTCTTTCAGGAGGGAATCGGCTCCCTGAAGGTGGTGCCCGGAGGGATCGAGCTCAGAGGTCAGGCTGCCGTGTTGGATGCCCTGGTGGCCTCCAGCCTGAGATCCAGACGGGGGAAGAATCTGGTGCTGGAATCGTGGAGTAACTTCACAGCTTCTGCTAGGTCGCACGACGGACGATTGCTCGCGAGATTCACTGTCGGTAAGGATAGAACGATTATAAAGATTGTTGGAGATTTTCATTATTCGTTTCGGTGTTCTTTCAGTCTTAACCCCTTTGCCGTGTAACGAGTCAGACTCGTAGCACAGATTTTGGTCGAGATCTGATAAAAATAGTTATACCGGTGTGAAAAATTCATTTTAACACATTGCTGTTTTTCGCGCTTTTTACATCTGTAGCGGGCAAACCCGAGCAAATTCACCCACCAAATGGCAGAGTGTTAGTAGTTCCTAGTCTATACGTGTAGCTCTACACAACTAAACTAAACGGCATATGGCTCCTTTCAGGCTTTTTCTCTTCTCGTCGAGCAGAATACGTTGATGTAAGAAATAAAATTTAACATTAATTTTCAACGTTATAAACAATTTTGCGGAAACTTTTTTTTACAAATGTCCACCGATCCAAGGGTGCAGATTCACCCCCTGAAGCAGTGACCATTAATTGTTTTACACCCTGTACGTGTGTACGAAGAACAGTTTTATATACGGAGGTTGCAGTAATTTCAAAAACTGTAAATGCATAGCAAACTGAGATACTGAGTTCAGCAATTATTATATCTGCTTTTAGAGGTAGTAGAAGTTTATATTTGTTTAAGTTTTAAAACAGCTCTGGTAAATTTGCGTTTATTTGCAAATTGTTACAACCGTTCATTTGCTAAATAAATATTAATACGTCAACTGATTGGAATTTCTATTTACCATTTTCTTTCGTACTTTTTGTAATTATTATTTTTATTCTTCTCATATATGTAGTATATCAATTCTAAGAAATTTCATTCTATAATTTTATTCGGTCAATTAAGTTTACTAACACAAGATTTTTCACCCATTTCTCTAAAAATCTTCCCGACCAATCTCTCCAATTCGCACGATTAGTATCGTATTAACAAGACTACAATAATTCGCTTGAACCAATAATTTGCACACCAACGCACCAACTTGTTTCAAAGTTATACATTTTCCAATTCCATTCGCAAACCGGTTCTATTGTGTTGAAAAATTTGCAACTTCCGACGCAATGGGGGAAATTTTCGATGGTAATAATAATACGCGACTTCGTTCCCGGTGTTTCCCATTGTTAATCTGATTGAAATCGGCTGGAGACACGGTTTCGGCTTAATTCGAATCACTTTCAAATACATCCAGTTAACGGTTACTTTTTCAACGAACGGTACTAAAAACTCTGCTTGACGTTTCGAACGTTTTGCAAAGGTACACCCTCAAATATTTTCCTTCTTAGTCCTTAGTTTTATCTGCATTTACAACGAGTCACCCACTTTCACCATTGCTCATACTGGACTCTTCACCTTCCAACTCTCCTACATAGCCCTATTTTCTCCATTTCCGCGTTCATTCCCTATTTTACCATGCGCACGTCACGTCACGTCAAAATCTCCGTCGAATAATGTTCCGTTTCTACGCAACGACGATCCTTAAGTGTCCTAATTCAGTGATATATCTACTCCTAGTTTCGAGGAACTGGAGCAAACCGGGCATCACAGTACGAAAAGAAAAAGGGCACGTTGCGTTCGTGCAACAATTGTCCCGCGAAATCCTGTTGGCTTTCAAGGTGAACGAATAGAATTTTGTTGCTTGATTTTAATGGAACCGGATATTCTTCTTTTTTGTCTTGTGTGCCGTCCCAGGAAACAAAGGGACGAATATCGATAACACGCAACGGTGCACCGGAGCGAGATGTGCCCGTTAATGGACACGAGCGTTCCCCAGTCGCATCGTGTTTTACAGCTATGAAGCTAAATCGCGCGACAATCGACGACGCGACGAGGCCTTCGATGTGTGTATATGTGTGTGTAATATACACTGTATTAATGTCGACGACGATCACAGTTTTAAGCGGTCACGTCGAAACGTCGAGAAAGTCATTTAATTTTCTGAAGAAGGAAAAAGAAGGAACACGAGGAGGAAAAGAAGAAATCTCTAAGGATCTACAGGTCCTGAAAAGATCCTTACGTCCCCGTATTTCTCTCGGTGAAATGTTTCTTATTCGTTACAGAGCTTCAAAGGATATCTAAGTATTTTGAATAAATACGTAGCTTGAGTAGAATTATTCGAAGCAGTGAACTATTTAAATGAATTCCAAGTTCTTCGTTATCGCGGTTTAAAATCGACGTTAATTCGCGGCACGTATAATAAACGCGTGGACGAGGGGTTGCTTTATATTAACGCGATCGGAGGTACCGTGGAGTATTGATGTATAGTTGGTGGAAGAAATTTAGCGAGGTTGTAAGATCGATTGTTGAAGTTTAGTTGGTCGAGGAGATCGAAAAGGGAGTTGACAGAAACCAGAGTGAATACTACTCTGACTTTTTTACTTTGATTCGTGCAAGTATTTTTCACACTTTTTTATTTTTCCACTTGCACATTCTCTTTCTCATTCTACGCAGACGTTCTTCAGAGACATTTATAGTCGTATTCATCCAAATCCTTGGTGGCCATACACCCTTCGTTTACACGATATTCTGAAGTATAGTCTATGGAAGAAATATGGTGAGATTGTAGATTAAAGTATTAAGCAGCAACGCCGACTTTTCGTTTAGCACTGAATCAAAGCTAAGACGTACTTCATGCGGCCCTAACCGAGGATTTGGGATTTCTATCGATTTGCTTGTCGATAGGTTCGAAAAAGTAAACTTTGACGCCTAGCCAATTTTACGATCTCGCTATATTTCTTCCATCGACTATACTGTGGTATCGAGGCCTTCATACCCATCGAAAAAAAGCAAACAAGGAAATCAAGAGGGCTCCTTGGTCCCTGAAATTTTTCCTTGACTCCTATGATACCTTAGATTTGATTCAGTCTCAATTGGAAACCGTAAAATGCTGAATGTCAATCTTAGGTGTCACTACATCAATCGGTGCCTCTACTTAATACAGAGGCGCTTAACTTCTTGCTCGCGAGCAAATTTCCCCTCCCGAGGTTCCCCCACTATTCGACTGAGATGGTCTCGCTCGAGTTGCGGCGCGGTGGGAGGAGGACTCGAGGAGTCCTCCCACCACAACTCCAGAGACTGCCATTGGTTTATGTTACACATTCTCCGTGTTCGTACCGCATAGTGGGGGAACCTCGGGAGGGGAAATTTGCTCGTGAGCAAGAAGTTAAGCGCCTCTGACTTAATACATTAACTTACGGACCTCGCTATATTTCTTCCACCGACTATACACAATAGCTTTCAAAAGCAGAACTTCCACTAGACAAAGAAGAAACACTCTCGAATTCACTGCTCAACCAAGGTACCCAAAAAAGTACATTAAAATAATAAAAATGAAACACTCTCCATAATTCTTCTCCAATTTGTACGGGCCTTTGGTGTAAATAATATTTGTCAGGATTATTTAAACTAATTCTGAAAACTATATTTATTCGTCCGTCTGTCGTTGACGTCTCGTTCTTTTCTGGTCCGTCCTTATCAACTACACGCTTCCTAATTCGTTCTAATACATTCTCTCAATTCTTATTTAACGCGTCCTTATATACGAGTCTTGACGCCCCTCTCTTACTTCCGGGAAACCCTAGCATAAGTTGGAGGTTTCCTCAGAGCAAAGTCAGCGTCGCGCGAGCACGTGGCTGGGTCTTACCTGACCCAGCCCTTAGCGCGTGGGGGTGTCAAGGCGTAGGGACCTCTCGGTCTGCGGGTCATAAACCAGTGCGAGTCCCAACGCTCCCTCGACCATACTCTTACATAATAATTTTTCTAATATATTCCGCTTAGTCTTATTCAACGCTTATATACGTGCCTTGACGCCCCTCTCTTGCCTCTGAGAAACCCTGGCACAGGTTGGGAGTTTTCTCAGAGCAAGGTCCTTACTTGACCCAGCCCTTAGCGCGTGGGGGTGTCAAGGCGTTGGGACCTCTCGGTCTACGGGTCATAAACCAGCGCGAGTCCCAACGCTCCCTCGACCATACTCTTACAAATTAAACATTTCAACGTGTAACATTTAAAATCCCTCTAAAACTCATACCTTTCCCCTAACAAAGAACCCGTGTCAACAACGTTAACACAGCAAACTTGAACTCCATTTTCCCCATCGAAGATTCACAGAAACGTATACAACAGTTCTCGCTTCTCGTCGATTTTCAACGAGCTGACGCGTTCCACCGAAGGATTCTCCTCTTTTCCCTCTCACTCTCGTTTTTTTCCAAACGGAAAATGGTAGATGAGTGTCCTTTGTCCACTTTGCAGGCGAGGATCGCGTGGACTGCGTGTCGAGAGGCTTCCGGATAACCGACCCTCGAGGAGGAATTCTGTTCTCGGCGGACAGGGAGCAGGTGGTGGTGGGAGCGGAAATGCTGAGGGTAACTGGCGACGGGGGTGCCGTTTTCCAGGGCAGCGTTCAGACTCCACTGGTCAGAGGGGAATCGGGCCGTGGCCTCAGGTAAATGGGAATCGAAGTTAATTAAGATTTTCTCCCTTACAGACGAATAACAAAGAGTGCTACGAAAAACCACCCTTACAATGTTTAGTTCGAACGGGTGTCGTTCCAGGTGTACTGTTTTAGACTATCTCCCGACTTAGTGCGGGTACATGGGTTTTATAGTAGTTTTGGCACCTTGCTTCCGACCAATCAACGGTCAGGAAAAGGGCCTGGAGTCGAGCGTTGCTTTGTGGGTTTTTCCGACTTCGCCCCCTTCCTACCTGTGGCGGTTGCTTTGCGTTTTTGGTTTATAATTATAAAGGTGTTTGGTAATGATAGTAATAATATCGGTATGTGTGGGGGAAAGGCAGTGGGTTCGTAACATCTGATCGATACATATGGTTAATTTAAAGTTACACCGAGGTAAATTGATACTTTTCGACTTGATCAAATTAACATTTTGTTCAGTCACAGTGTATCATATTTTTCCGAATTTTCACCGTTAGTATACAAAGAGGAGGAACCGACGTATATTTTAACACAGTTGTAATTGAGTAATTAACGGGGAACAAAAGTTACAGTAATTAAGAACTTTAAAAACCTTTCAACTTGCCGCGTGTGCGTTAAATTTTTTCAAATTCTCCCTTGTAACGTACAAAGGGGAGGGACCAAAGTGAAAATTAATTAACTCGAACAAAGATTACGATAATTAAATAATAAAACACCAGTCAACTTGCCCGATATTCGTTAAAAATCGTACAAAATATCACAGAAATGAAATAGAATTCTTAAGTGTATCCTCTGAAAAATTTCACTCGAATATTTGCCTGAATATTACATCGTGTGCATAAATATTGCAAACAGAGGAAGTGTGTACAAGAACTTTGATAAATATTAGAATATCCGCGAACTGAAATAGAATTTACGAAAACAGATGCGCTTGGAATACCAAGAGGTCGAGACAAATAAAATTGTCGATCCTTGTAATGAGTGAGACATTGAGTCACCAAGTCACTCTTAAGATTAACCCCATAACGCCAAAAAACAAGTTACTCATCGATCGCTGACTGTCCCTTCAAAGTCCTGTCCAGCAATTCGTCACCAGAGCCAAGTTCACCTTCTCCCCCAAACCCTTCCTTACAAGTCCACCCGAAAAATCCCTTAGAAGATCATTATAGAAACCAAGCGATTATAGTTCAGAGCTGTCGATCTAGTACACAGCAGAAAACCACAACGTCACTTCCCTTCGTGAAGTTCGAGCCTTGTAAATTCGGAGCCCGCGAGTATAAGTGTCATCGTTAAAATAAAAGTTACATTGTTAGAATATAATCGATATCTACTTTCCTCCCTGGATTCCAACATAAGCGAGAAGAAAGAAAAGAAGAGGAAAGAAAGGCTAGTATCCATCGAATTTAGGGGAGGGCGGGAAGAGAAGCATTACACGTCCTCGATCATCCCAGTTCCAAGTAGTTCACCGGAGCATCAAGTATTAAAACAAACGGCCACGGTCGAGAACTCGGTCTTTCGCTGCGCAGCCTTTGTCCCATATATTTATTTCGAGCATTGCTAAAAGTGGCTTCTGGTTCGACCCAGTTCAACAAACTCTCGCGCGACACATTTCTCCACCGGGCTTTCTTCATCTGTCCGAATAATCATCGGTAGGATAGGGAGGCAAATAGCCGTGCGAATTCGTGTTTCGACGTTCCATCGACTTTTCCTTTTTCGACGGTTTCGCAACCGGCTATAAATAATCGAGCCGCGCGGGATTAAGCTTCGGTTCGCGGTTGGGTAACATTAAATATATGGCGACAGGGGAATGAAAGGGCGCCAGTTTCAGATGAGATCGTATAATTCATGCTGGGGGTTGGTATTGATAAAAAGCGTCACGATATTCTTATTCGACTTTGTATCTTGTTTTTTTTTTCACTGTCTCTCTCTCTCTCTCTCTCTCTCTCTCTCTCTCTTTTCGATGCGATCAGACTTGTTGCTTTCCACAGTTGGTCGCGATCAATAATGATAACTGTATCAACGAGGCAAATGCTGTTATTCACATTTGATAGGGGGAAAAAACAGTCGGTTGTGTTCGACGATTTACTTTTGTATCGAGATGCAAATTTAAAGGAACTCACGAATCTCGTCTGTTTAAGAAGGATTAGTAATAACTAGACTGCAGAATTTTGTGCATTTATGGAAAATTTGAAGACACAAAAATAAATATACCTAAAATATAGTAATTATAATATTTAGTAAATAGAAGAATTGCCTATCTAGTTTCCGGTTTTTTAATTATATTCATAAAAATCAACAGTCTAATGATAACTGTACCAACGAGGAAATTTCTATTATTCACATTTGATAGGGGAAAAAAAAAACAGTTGCTTATGTTGCACGATTTACTTTTGTATCGAGATACAGATTTAGAGGAAACTCACGAATCTCGTCTCTCTAAGTAGAAATGATAATAATAATTAGACTGCAGATTTTGATGCATTTATGGAAAATTTGAGGGCACAAAAATGCACAGAATGCACGTGATAAGCAACAATACATACATATATTTAAAATATACCCGACTAGAAATTTCAGTTAGGCAGATATTAGGTCCGCATTAGGCTAACCTAATATGCCTGTTAGGCCCACATGCGGTGCGTAACGCGGAATATTCACGACCGTCTAATTGGGAACGCCGCGTTAGGGCCACATTAGGCTTTCCCAATGACTATCCAACGAGGCCAACCGCATTAGGCCCATATTAGAATAGCTTTATTAGGCTGTCATTGGGAGACATTAATGAAATTTCACGAGGAATACCTCATCAAGACACTGTATGGATTAAATTGTAAAAACTTTTATCTTGTTGAAAGCTCTCACGCAAACGTACGTCCGACATTGAGATGTCTGTAAATATTCCTACATATAAGTTTCAGAACCATCCCCATTTCAGCCACGTATGGCAACTGCTAGGAATGCCCAACCTAAGCGTGCGCTCGGACACCCCCATTTGGGCCACGTATGGCAACTATTAGGAATGCCTAACTTAGGCGTGCGCTCGGTCACCGCCATTTGGGGCACGTATGGCAACTGTTAGGAATGCCTAATTTACGCGTGAGCTCGGCCACTCCCATTTGGGCCACGTATGACAACTCTTAGGAATGCCCAATCTAAGCGTGCGCTCGGCCACTCCCATTTGGGCCACGTATGGCAACTGTTAGGAATGCCTAACTTAAGCGTGCACTCGGCCACGCCCATTTGGGACACGAATGACAACTGTTAGGAATGCCTAACTTAGGCCTGCGCTCGGCCACCCCCATTTGGGCCACGTATGGCAACTGTTAGAAATACCCAACTTAGGCATGCATTATTCTTTCCTAATCCCACTCCTATTTGGGCCACTCCTATTTGGGCCACGTATGGCAACTGTTAGAAATACCCAACTTAGGCATGCATTATTCTTTCCTAATTAGGACCTAATGCGGTAACGATTAGGCTTGCAGCATTTAGGTATGCCTAATCGTTTCTGCATTAGGCCCACATTCGTCTTTAGGCATGCCTGACTGAAATTCTAGAGCAATTGCCTATCTAGCTTCTCTTTTTTTTAATTATATTCATAAAATTATGAATTTGCTTAAAAATCCGCAGTCTAATGGTAACTGTATCTACGAGGAAAATGCTATTATTCACATTTGATAAAAAAAAATCGATTTACTATTGCATCCAGATAAAAATTTAAACGAAACGAAAAATTTAAACGAAATGTCATCTCTCCAAGCAGGATTGATAATAATAAATTCGAAGAAAGACGTAGATATTCTACTCCATAGATATTCAATTTTATTACCAAGTTAATAGCCTACAATACAATAGAAGAAAATATTTCGAAACGTTCGATCGGTTATATTTTCCTCAAGACAAAGAGAACCACCCAGTTTCCAAATCAACGACATTTCCTTTTCCAACGATCTCCACGTTACCAATCGCAACCGTAAGTACCACCTCTCCTCCCCTATTTCCAATCGACATGATCATATTCGAGTGTTCCTTTTATCAGAGCTCGAAATATCCACCGATTGCATCGATTTCGCGTCCTCGTCGAGCCACTTCACCGCGAAATGTCAGCAGGAGATTTCTTCTTCGTCCTCGAATTGGCGATTCCTCCCCCTTGCTCTTCGCGAGGATGCTGTATCGTTGAGACGAAGATGACGCGACGGGGATATTCAGTTGGTGTTAGCGCGAGAGAACGAAATGGACGGACGGTGGAGAAGTTGAAGCAGAAGCAGTGGTTTTCGCGGTTATTGATAGTGTCGGGCAATTTACAGACGGATTTACGATTACAATAAAACTTTGCTCGCGCGGAAAATTATATTCATAGGATTGGATTTATGCCAGATATGAAATACCGAAGGATGCTTTCGAGGCTGCAAGCAATAGGTCGAAAACGATGACGGGGATTGAGAGAGAACGAGGGAGAGAGAGTTAGAGAGAGATGGTATTGGAAGAAAAGCATGGTCGAAGACGCTGCTTTACCACATCTTAGAAAAGAGGATCGATTATTGCGAGTCTGACGTTGCAGTCGACTGAAGGCTGTATTATTTTGTCGCGCGATATTGCGGACAACTTTTCGACCGTATTTCTTCCTCTCCGGGGAAGCTGCTGCGATTCTCGCTCGATCTTCATTTTTCACCGTGTTTCCCTTTGTTCTGGTTAATTGAAAGGAGGAAACGTGGTTCTGCGCGATTTCCGTCCTTTCGAGATCGAATGATTTTTTCAGAATTTTTTGGTTACCTGTTGATCGAATTGAGATCAATTCTTGTGGAATGCGTTGGATATTTCGTCCTCGAGTGCTGCGGTCAAAAATGAATCATCACGTAGAGAAGAGATACCTTAGACCAGTGATGGCGAACCTATGACACGCCAAGACATTTTGGGTGACACGCGTCGACTTAAGTCACCTCACAGACGAAACCGAGCAGATCACAAATAATCATCGCACAAACAACGAAAAACTGTCTTCTATCAACGAGTGATCGTACAAGGTCGTAACGCTCGCAATTATGGATATTTCTAGATGTGGCGCGTCGACTTAAGTCACCTCAGAGCCGAAACCGAGCAGATCACAAATAATCATCGCACAAACAACGAAAAACTATCTTCTATCAACGAGTGATCGTACAAGGTCGTAACGCTCGCAATTATGGATATTTCTAGATGTGACACGGCACCCGAGTTAAGCTAGGTTTTTTCCCAATTTTGACACACCGAGCTCAAAAGGTTCGCCGTCGCTGCCTTAGACAGAGCCTGCAGTTCTGGGTAGGAAAAAGGATCTTTCGTTTAGAAAAAGTCAGAGCAGATATTTTTCTGACCTGACTTCCTTTTCACATTCTTGCCGTGTGACTCGCACAGTTCGAACGTTTTCTCCAGTAAATCTCTAGTTAAATAAAGAAAGCTTATTTAAAGGTTAAGAAAGACATTGGTTTATTAATCCACTGTCCCAATCCAACAGGATGTATTTTAAAATTTGAAGATAAAAGTTGCCAGTGGAGTAATTGAAAATTTTACTTTTCTTATGAATTTATTCATAAAATTCACCGTAGCTCAAACTAGCTTATTATCAACCCTTTCGCTGCGGCAGATTTTAGCGCATAACGCACGTGGCAGATACAGATGTTCCACAACGTTCGGAAAATCTTTTCTTTCGGCCGTATCGTTTTGGAATTTGCTTTATTCAATTAAGCTGGAAGAGTGCGAAGGATAAAATTAAGGCTTGAATTAATAGCACAGCGTGAACAAATTTTCAACGCGGCAATAGCAGTCCAAGAGGCTGATTGATAATTTCTACAGATTGCAAATACTTTTCAGAATAAATAAAATTTTACTTTTACACAAAATTGCTATATCGTTTTCCAAAAACTATATTCAACGAACTCGAAAAGCTTTTCCAATTTTAATATTACCAAATGTGCAAATTTGTTACTTTTCCAATTGACATCTGTGACGCGCAATTCTTTTCCAATTTCAAACAAGCGCTTACAAGCACGATATTACAAAGCAATATTTTTTATTTCCACGTTAATGCCAGAACCCTGCGGCACTTAGTTGTAGATTTTCGAAAACTGTGCGCAGCGTCCAACTAAACCACCTGCGTCAGAATTGTCGCCAGCAAAAGTGTCGATAAAACTTCCATACACCTGGAGATAACGAGATTTCAAAGAGAATATCGAAATTATCTCACAACCACCCTGAAAGTCCTACAAATTTCGAAACGAAGTAATAATTTCACGATTACTTGTCCACAGACTCGAATCAGCGACCAGATCCTTGAAGATCAGTGCTCCTCAGCGAGTGGTGATCGAGTCCTGGGCCAACGAGATCTCCGCCTCGTGTCTAACAGATCTCAAGCTTCAAAGCGTGCACGGCGCCATCAGTCTAGATGCGAAAACCCTCTTCATGAAGGGACTGAAGACCGCCAGTCCGAGCCAAGGGCACTCGTCGAGGGAGCAACAGCAACAGCAACACTCGCCTAGAACATCCTCTCATCAGAACCAAAGAGACACGACCATCTATCAGTTATGTGCCTGTGCTAATGGCAAACTGTTTCTCGCGAGATCTGAGGGAACCTGTCAGGCGGACAAATCGATTTGCTAATACCCCAAGACATAGGCAGAGATACAGAACGCGAACGAGTCAACGTTTCGTGAAAATTCCACGATGTGAGAGAGATAAACGAGAGATCACCGGACGAATACGCTGTTGGCGATCGAGAGAAAAGGATCGTGGATGGAGAGATCGTAGAAATCCATGCAGGGTGGCGGGTGTACAGTAGTCGAAGTCCCGAGATCGCCCGAGGCCTTTCGCTTTTCGCTGGTGTTTCCGTTTCTAGACGCGCGCGAGAAACGTTCCTGTATTCCCACCCCTCCTCGTGTCATTCGTGGGAATCAGATTCGCTGTTTTTAATCCCCGTTGGATTCGAACGAGCAAGCCTGTGAATAATTTCGTAGGGGATAGAAGAAGACGAAGAAGCAGAGAAAAAAAATGGACACCGGTGGTCGTGAGAGGATAGAAATTCGATGGAAGTTCTAGTTCCGGGGAATAAAAAGTTCTTCCAATATTTCGGTGAATCGTCGCGCGAAACAAGAAATGATAACGCGGCGTGAATACTGTATATCTTGTATATCGACGAAACTAAAACCGATCCACCCAGTGGGGGTAAACCACTGGACAATCGGAATCGTCGTCTCGTTCCTGTCTAGCCCTGTTCCCCCCCGTCATGTCGTTTAGGCCGAGATCGTTTCCCACGTCCCAACTTCCTCGATCCTGCTGGTTTCTTTGCGCAAACGTTCGCGTTGGCCAGTCGATAGGTAACGATTTGCAGTTCCTTTGAGCCCGATCGAACGAACCAGAGTGTGTAAAAGAGAGAGATTGAGGGAGAGAGAGAGAGAGAGAAAGGAAAAGCGTGTGAAGGAAACGAACGCGAGAGATGGAGAGAGAGAGAGAGAGAGAGAGTGTCGGAGCAGCATTAGAGGAGAAGGTGCGTGTATGCTGGTGTACCTTACCGCGTTAAAACTAGTTTGGAGCGTGTGCGCGCAACCACTGTCTGTGTTTTCGCCCGGTTTACGGATACGCCGATTAGAGAGACACGTCGCGATTAGAGGAACGTTTATTTTGGAGCGTGTTTTGCGGTACAAGGGAGACGCAAGTGTAGTTCACTGTAAAAGGATCCAAGGTTGTGTGATCCAGCTTGTACGCTGTACATCGGCCATGTCCATCTATTTATGTATGTGGCAATAAAGTCGTTATTGTTACTATTATTATTAAACATCGTCGATGATCCTTCCCTTCGCCCCCGATAAGTTTCAGGAGGATTCAGAGAGGACGTTTCTACGGTTCTATGGCAACAGGTACGTACTGTCTTGGTTCTTTCAGCGCAGCTATAGGCGGGATCGAGATTGCTGACGCCTCAAGGTCACAGATTCCTCCACTTTGAAATTTCAAGTTTAGTCAGACGTTTAAATTTGGTTTCGTTTGGAGCCGCGCTTAACACGGTTACGAGGGGATTTCGAGTCTTTTTCTTCAATTATGACTTTCTTAATTAATATTTTTCGAAGAAATTTTGAGAAATGTGGTAAATTATTTTTTTATAAAACGTATACAATTCGTGAAACGCCTGTCGTGGCATTTCTGAAGAGAAATTGAATCATTTACAGCGTTTTATGAACTTATTTCGAGACAGTTATGTGAAAATCTCAATGACGTATTTCCGCGTCAACCGGACTCGAGTGGAAAACCTGAATGACGCGTATGTGCGTCATCACAGTAGAATCACAAGTGAAAATTATCAAAGTTAATTCTGTGAGGACCATTTTAGTGTCCTTTGAAGACAAAAGTTTGGTCCTGATTTATAAAGAAGCACTTATTCTAATTGATATCGCACGAATGCTTTCTGCTAACGTGTGATCTTTCAGTTTGAACGTAGCTATAGGCGGACCAAGAATACTCGCGCCTCAAGGTCACAGTCCCCACCACTTTTACTCTTACCTTATTGTTAGGTCTGAATAGAATTTTCTTTTTTATTAAACTGAATTGAACGACAATTGAAAGTGACGATCAAGGTTAATAATTAAGAGGACTAATTGGTATGACACGAAACTTTTACCTCGCGATACAGAAGAGCCGCTCTCCAACCGTGGACTGATGTTTTTAATACGAACGAGCGAAACGAAGGCCAGTTCCTACAGATTTCCATTCGGAGCAAACTTCCGGACGGTTGGCCGCGATAAACGATAACGTCGGCGAAATTAGGCGAAACGAAAATAGTTTCAAGGAAGGCCGATCTCGCTGCATAATATAGTATATGTCAAGCGGGCTGACAGGTAGCAGGGGCAATCTCACCTAGTAGCCCCTTAAACGGCTCTGACGGCAAGGTAATTTTCTCGGAATTCGAGATTAAAATTGCATCCAGGCTAGAAGGGAACAAAGTGCGGCCCCAGCCACTCTTGCACAGACTTCGACGGGGGGTAAGGTAACGACGGCGGTGGGCAGAAAGGAGAAGGTGAAGCAATCTAACAAGCCGTGGGAAGAGAGGGAGTAAGCGGTGTGAATTAGCAGCGACCAAGTAAAAAATACTCGCTGGATGAAAAATGCCTCTTAGATCCCTTTGTATTACCTTAAGACGAGCAAGGGATCTTGGAACACCGCGGGGAACGAGCTGAAAATGCTTCCGACCACCGCCGGTAAATTACACCAGACCCCTTTACTTCTTCACGGAAGATTTAACATCGATACAAGTTTCCTGTTTTCTCTTTTTTCTCTCTTTCCTTTTTAACTCTTACTTCTTAAGCTCGTAAGTTCTTATTTTCTCCTCTCTGTTTCTCTTCTAAGTTTACAGAATGCGTTTAATTTACGTGATTCTTTGATTTGCAAGCGGTATTTGTAGTCGTTTAACTCGACGACGCGTGAGTTTATTGGAAGATCCTTTCTTAGAGGAATCTAGACGTGTCGTTAGTAGTGCAACAGGGTTGGTTCGAGGTCTAACGAGGTAGCGGCACTGTAATCACTGATAAACAGGTGACTTTGTACGGATTTTATTACGCATTAGACGAAACCAATATATACTCGTTAGTATATAAAAATATGAAAAAGAAAAAAGAAAGAGAGAGAGAGAGAAAAGATTCTTCCGTGACCTGATTTAAATGTTCAAAACCCTTTTTGCTCGACGGCAAACGGTGATTAGAAGCGGCAAAGTTTCCCCCAGAGGGCGGGGGAACGTCGTCTCAAAGAAACGGCCGGATAATTAATCCGGAATCTATTCAGGAGCCATTACCGCGCTCCGACTGGAGACTGATTAATTAACCGGCCGCTTTGTTTATATAGTCCCGGGACTATTACCGAGTGCTTCGCCAGTTAAATTACTTGCACGATGCTCGAGTGACGCGACACGCTTGCACTTTTCTGTCTTCTCTCGCTAAGACTGTCTCTCTGCTGTCTTTCCTTCCTTCTCTCTCTCTTTCTCGTCACTTCCCAACTTCCACTTGCCTCCGCTATCCTCTTCTGCCGCCGCAAGGGCAACAGCGGAGGGTGAGTAGCCGAGCTGCCGGTGGATGCGCACCGCGTAGAGGCGGAGGCTGTCGGATGGATTCCGTGAAGCGTGAAATTGTCGCGCGACCGATAAAGCTTTAAATACGAATTAGCGGCACTCGTGCCACGCGAAAGCTGGCGTCGCGCTACGTCATCCCGCGGACATTTCCACGCACCACGTGCTGCTATTCTACCACCGCTTTCTCCCCTCTCGTCTCTTTCCTCTCCCGTTTCTCTCTCGTCTCCTCTCTTTTTTGTCTCTCCCTTCTCTCCTTCTTTTCTCTCTCGTCTCTCTGTTGTCTCTTCCTTCTCTCTTCTTCCTCTCCCTGCTGTCTCTCCCTTCTCTCTTCCTCCGCTCTGTGTTGCTTCTCCCTTTTCTCTCCATTTTCTTTCTGTTTCTTCTCTCGTCTCCTCTCTCTGTTTTCTCTCGTTTCCTCTCTCCGCTGTCTCTCCCTTCTCTCTCGTCACTTTTCTCTCTCACCTCGTCCTTTTTCTCAATTTTTCTCTCATCTCGTCTGTTTTCTCTCTCTTTTCTCACTTTCTGCTTCCCTCTCTCCCTTTCCCTCATTCTCTCTTAATACCCCTCCGTTCTCCGGGCTCTAATTAGTCTCCGAGCGTATTCGTAAAAGGGATCGAGACGGGGAACAGGAAACGATCGGTTACCGCCAATGCCCCGTACGCGTAATTAGCTTTACCCCGTGCCGGCCTCGTTGAAAATTCGCCGCTACGGATGTCCCGTTGGCACTGTGCCCGTCGCGAATTTATCGGGACCGTGAAGTGAATGTAACGCGAACGGGCCGACTGGTCGGAAGAGATTCCACCGTTACACTATCCGATAGACAGGATTCGAAAGCTTGACTGGAATATTGAATATCGAATTAGGACACTAGTTGCGGAATCGTGAGTGGCTTCGACCGTATCTAAGTCAATCGCTGGCAGTCGATTGAATTGAAATTTTCAACAAAATGGACAGAGAACCTACTACAAACTTTCATACCGTCAAACAGAAAAAAGATCTCCTTCAGAAACACACTTAAATTCTTTCAAACGTTCTTCTACTTTAACTTTAAGATCCTCTGCAAAGTGTCATTCGAGAACACCCCTGATCCTTTTGTTCCTACGATTACAAAAGAAACTCTATCTAACTGTTCTTCTTAGTTAACACAACCTTCTTAAATTCACGCTCCTCCAAAAAATCTCACTCAACCTGGTTTAATCAAGCATCGTGAAGAAATGAATTTCTCATCGACGAGGCCAGAGACGCGTTCCATCCATCTCGAGCTACACGGAAGAATTAGAGACAAAGGGAAAGCATAGAAGACCGGGTAGAATGGTTAACTCGATGAAGGTTCCCAGAGACCGCGGTAACGTCGTCATTGGCTGGTATGTTTGTTTAAAGTGTAAATGCAAATTACGGGGCCGCTATAACAGGTTGTTGCTTCGCGAGTAGGGTTTGGGTAAGGGTGGATCGAGCAAACGTTTGCAAGGTAAGGAGATTGTGTCTGTGGTAGAGGAGCTACGCTCGAGGATCGCGAGCAGAACTCCCTCTCTCTACACAGAGTACAGAGAAGGGATTGTCTGAGATCGGAGGTTGAAACACTCTCTCTCTCTCTCCCTCTCTCGCTCACTCTCTCTTGCCTCGAGGGCTCTCTCGGCCCCGATCAGAGCCGGCAAATGGATAAATTACTCGAGCTCGGCTGGTGACATTGTCGTGGAAGCACGTCAAGCCTTCGGAGCTGCCTCTGTCACAGTCGCTCGAATTCGATTTCGAAGGCAGGTGTACCGGGGCAAAAATAATATTAACCGCGCACAGCCTCGTCGAATCACCAGGAAGAAGTGCCACAGAGACAGAGGGAGAAAGAGACGAAGAATAGTCGATGTTCCACGGGAGCAATTTGTCTCGGTTGCTGACTTTTGACTCGTCTATCCCGAGCTTTTCTCCAGGTTGCTGTCCCCTGTAAAATTCGAGACTCCTCCTTCCCTCGCGCGTTTCTTTCCCCACCCCCAGGTGCTCTTTCACGGTACAACTACCCGCCGTGAAAATGGGACGCGATAAAACATTCACGGGGACTCGTACGATCCGTTGTTCAAGGCGGTCTGTTACCACGCGCACTCTCTCTCTCTCTCTCTCCCCGGAAATAACGATTCGCTAAGCCGATGGAAATTTCACTAGGGGACCGTTTTAATCACGCGGATAGAAAAGCAAATGAATTCGCCGCTCTGGATTGTACCTATTCCGTTCCAAGTCTTCTTCGTAAACACAGAGATTCCTTGCCACCGATTGTCGAACTGTATTCACCCTCTGCATCTCCCTTCTCTCTTACTCTGAAACATTAACGAACCTTGCAGGAGAAGCGAGAGAAGCTCCGATGTCCAAACATCGGTCTTCCCTCAAAAATTCAACGGTACCGATCGAAAATTCACGAAGTTTGCGATGTTCGTGAAAGTGAAACTCCAATCCTCCCGCGCACCGGCTACTTCTCTGCTACGAGTCAGACGGTATCAATCGTTTATCCAAGGGTAGCCAGTAAACAGTTCCGACGGTGTGTTTTCCCTCGGTTCGAAGGAAACTTCTCTGTCCGTGGCTCGTGTGTACACAAAGACGTCGTTTAAGGCCGACTCAAGACAGTGTAGTGCAGCGTGTGGGGGGGAAGTGGTGGCACGCACGAAACGGTGGAAGGCCTCCACCCTAGGCTTAAGGGTTAGCTCGAAGGATGCTCGAGGTGAAGGGGGTCGGTAGGAGAGGCCGTAATGGCGGCTAAATTCCTCCAACGACCGGATGCAATTTAATGCCAGTCGTCGTGGCGCTATCATCGCCTCGCTGATGCAATATCTTTCGAGTTTCCGGCGTCTAGTTAGTACGGAACGAGCTGTTGATAAATCTCTCCCACCTTCGTACCTTCTCCTGTCTCTCTCTGTCTCTCCTTCGCCTACCGATGGCTTCGTCGAGCTACTCTTCCAGCTACCCTCTTCACCCTACGTTCGAACCACCCATCGTGCTCACCGTGCACCCCTCTTCACCCCCCACCCCCTCCACACGCGCCGCGGTATGTGCAGGCCATTTCTCCGGAGCGGAATTACATCCTCCGAAATTGTAATTTTGTCGGGCAACACTCGCATTACTTCCCCTTCCATCTTCTATCTTTCCCATCCTGCTACATCGTGTAGTACACCCCTTTCTCTCTCTGCCGAGTTACCGGTCGTAGAGCTCGTTCCTCTGTTTTCGTGTGCAAAAGAGAGATGGTTGGTTTTTCGACGAGTTCATAGGGGAAAGGTAGGGAAGAGGTGAAGTTGGTACGGGAACGACGTCGTTCCCTTTGCGTGACACGTGTCTGCGAATGAGCATCGATTTCCGGTTACCCATTGGGACTACCTCCGGTTTTCACTTCGCCGGCTGTCTCTGTTCTCTCGCGGAACGCCGTGTAGAAAAGGGAATTAGCCGGTTCAGGTCGATACGTGCGGAGAGTGGCTCTGTCCGCGGCGGTCTGACTGAGGGAACGAATCAAGTACTGGGGAAATTGAGGTGTAGGGTTGGAAAGGTAAATCTAGAGGGGGAGAAGGTGTTTGATGGAGATGGAGAAGTTCGGAGATGATTCGTGTGTGATTTTGTTGAGTATTTAATTGATACTCGGATTGTATTTTCGTTGTTTAAGTGGAGATTGGAAGTGGTGATTGAATACTTGGGGAATTTAAGTATGTTTGTAGTCAAGTTTGGGGATATGTAAATATTTGGATGTGTGTACGAGTGTGTCTGAGGGCTTAGGTATAGTTGGTGGAAGAAATATAGAGACGTTGTGAATTAAAATATCAGGTATAATTGAGACTGAATCGAAGCTGAGGCTTCCTCAGATTCTGACTAAGGTTTTGAGACCTAATCTGCTCAGGTTTCTGTTTATATTTCCTCCACCGACTATACTTAAGACCTTAAAATATTCTAATGTACAAATATCCAATAAAATTTCTGTCGATTCACTTGTCAATATGTTCGAATATGTAAACTTTAAGTGTCGACTCGAATCTTATGACCTCGCTGTATCTCTTCCACCGACTATACCGTTCAGCTTTCTCTAGAATCCAAAGTACTCGAGTGCACGAGTATCTAAGAGCTCAGACCCTCGAAAACACAACAGAATACCAAAATCTGCGTGCATCCAAGTACTCAAAATACCTGAGTACAAAAGCTCAAAGTACTCAAAGTATTTACCCAAGCATCCAGGCTCCCGAGAACTCAAAATACCAAAACCTATGTGTACTCAAGTACTCAAAATACCTGAGTACAAAAGCTCAAAGTACTCGAACTATTTATCCAAGTACCCAGATTCTCGAGAGCTCAGAATACCAAAACCTATGTGTACTCAAGTACTCAAAATACCTGAGTACAAAAGCTCAAAGTACTCGAACTATTTATCCAAGTACCCAGATTCTCGAGAGCTCAGAATACCGAACTCTGCGTGCATCCAGACACTCAAATATCCAAATACGCGAAGAATTCAAGGTACTCGAAGTATTTGTGAAATTCGCCCATTTCTCTTGACTCACCCCGGTCAAAGTAACAACAGAGAACGCATAATACCGGTTAATTCAGCGTGACTCTCGCCTCCCTCTTAGAAACGCGTTTAAACCGTCGAGTGACCGTATCGCGGAGGTAGGTTCCCCCGGTGACGGAAAATCGGGGGAAGAAAAGTGGAAAACACGCTAGGCAGTCGATGCCTAGGCAAAGTTGAGAAGGTTTCGAAGATTAAACTGATCTTGGAGCATTACCGGCAAGAGGGGAACTTTAACGACGTCGTTAGGAAATTAATTATTAAACCGGGCCGATAATCGTCGCCGAGCATAGAGTAGCCCTTATCCCTTTTCGGTCTGACTCTTCTGAGGTTACAGGGCAAATTGTATTGGATTATCTCGAAGAAACCCTCGTGGTTCACTCTATAGAAGCGGCCGCCGCAAAATTAACGTTAAACGGGACGTTGAACACTTTGACCTCCTCGTCTCGGGGGTTCGCCTGGGTAACACGAAGTTTCCACATTTTTTACACCGTACTTCGGAAGACGAATAAAACAGACCTTTTTAGGAACAAGGGCAAATTAAATCTAACTAAACGACATTTTCTTCTAGTTTACACTTTCGCGAAGAATCCTAGGTACCTGCTCTAACTGCAGTTAAATCATTTTCGGCAATTATTCGAAATTAAAGGGGTATTCTGGTCTAGACGTTTGAAAAAATTGATTTCTTTTTGTAATTTCGCACTTTAATAAGCTTGAAACAGGATTTGTTCGAATTCGTAAGATTTACGAAGTTACAGCTGTTCGAAAACTTGTTGTCGTGTACTCGCGTCGGTTTGAGTTATGTTTCAAACTTGGATCACGAGAGAAAAATCGGACTGTTTTCTAACGAGGTCTGAAGCGATCCCGGAATACCCTTTCTCCAACGTTATAATATAAACGACTTGATTATGCGTTCAGCGCTCGGACTGACTCAATACTTGGTTGTTTAACGTTCAGAATGATACTGATTCGAAATTCAGAGGAAGTCACGCATCTCAGCTACTGAGGGCGGAGTTTAATTTTGGAAGTGAAAAAATGGGAGAAATAAGAACATTAAGTATTGGTCGTAGGGTGTGGTGGTGGGAAGTGGTGGTAGAAGGTGGTGGTAGAAGGATGAGGTGTCGGGGTTTTGGGGAATTCCGAAAAAAAGGAGATAGGACATGAGAGAAGGAAGACACTAGTTCAGTAATTGGAAAATCGGGACAATGGTTAATAAACTGAGTTCTGGTGTAATGGCTTAATAACGGCCCCGGCTAATCCTATGGGTCGCGGATTCTTCAGGCCCGTCTTACAATTTCCTTAAGCTATAAAAATAAAAGGAGAAAGGCTCGATGCGAAAATAGACAAAAAAAATGTTCGGTACGGAACACTTGTACAGCTTGTAATCGTGAAACTTTAAACGCGTTTTTCTCGAAACCTCATTTTTTCAACTACTGTTCTGCACGATATCTCAACTTCAATCTCATCAGTTCACTTCAAATTTGGACAGAATCTTCAGCAAACGTGTGATTATCGCAAGAACCTCGATTTCTTTTTAAATATTGATTTTTTCATAAGTGTTTAGCATGCTACAGACTAAAAAAATGCGAAAAAATCGCTACTCAAAGTTCAAAGTACCACGATTTTTGTAATTACCGAGATTTTTAACCTATTCCAAATTCCCACGATAGCCATGTTTATACCAACCAACATGCCATTCCATTCTTTGCGTCAGATTAACTCAGGCAATGCGTTTTTACCTTCCAAACGCTCTCTGGACGCACTTTGCCTGCAGAAACGGGGGAAAAATAATAACAATATGCACATAACTCGAACGACCTCGTTTGAATAAAATTTATACGTTTTTGGGCAATAAATGACTAAGTGCGCACCACCGTAAAATAATTTATACTTATATTACGGAAAATACGGTAGCAAAGAGTTAACAGAACGGCCGGAAGCATGCACTCCAGCAAAACAAACACAGTTCGTGTAATTTTCATTATTTTCCCTTCAAACAAATAACTCGTATATTTCAAATGTCACCAAACACGTGTACCAAAATCTATCCGAAGAAAGTCTTACCGTTTCCCCCCAAAAAAATCCCGAAAAAAATTGCACTCCAGCCCAGGACACCCCTGAAATGCAATCTTTATTTTCAACATTCTCCCAATCGACGCCAAAGAGAAGTCGAAAAAAAAGAAAAAAAATCGTAGAGCAGACGTACCCGACGCCATTAAGCACGATCCCGTTCCGTCGTTAAAATTCCGCGGGAGCCTCTACGGCGCCATAATGGCGTCATCCGTCGATCGAAACTCGCGGGAAACGACGACTCCAGCGGACCGTTTTCGAAAGTTCGAAACGACCGGAATTCGTCGGCTGGGGCGGATTTTATGACGATCCCGTGACTGCTATCCGCGCACCTGCACAGGTTTTATCGACGTCCAAGAGAGAGAAGGTGGATTCTAGCCGGGGGGAAGGAGACGGCGGTTTAAAAGTTCCATCGGATAATTAACCAAACTAATTAACGGAACGAAACATCGACGTCTCGGACGGGAGTGACAGCAAGTAGACGCGGAGACGAGACTAGCGGCAGCGGTGTCACGGATAGCCTGATAAATTCGCGGATAAAGAAGAAACTTGGCGGAGGCCCGTGGAACGAAATACGTTGCCACTATCAATCATCCTTCTACCACGTTCCAGGCTGACGTTCGGCAAAACGATCGACCGTGGATCGGTGTGAATAGCCACGGGAACTTTCTGACTACGGCCAGCCAATTAACACAGCTTCCGTTTGTCTCTTCCGTTCGAGTGGCGGTAATTCGACGGGGAATCTTGCCGAATGAACGCTAGATCTGAGAATAAACTCTCTGTCTTTGACGATTCTGTTGGGAGTGTCCGGTCGCGAAGCCCACCGGCAAGTTAAGAGCTATAAACTTAATAAACAGTCCTTTCCAGCCGTCTTCCTAGCCCCTAACAAATTCCTTCCCTACCATAAAGCAGTTCAAGTCGCATCCTGGTCATGTTTTTCCTATCCCTTTCCCCAAATTATTTCAACCTTTGCAAGCCACCTTCACCCTCACGTTCTCCTTCCACTAGCTTCCTAATAACCAATCACATATCCGCATTTTTCGACTCCTTCTTTTCACCACCTTCGACTTCCAACCAATCATCACATACACCGAGCTAATATATTCAAAGGCACTACTACAAAATACACGAATTCAAAAACATTCTGACCAAGAGCAACATCTGTTAGGGTGTATAGTTGTGGCCACGATATGGCGAAGTCGTAAATTAAACTCTGAAGAATCGGCACCGATTGATGTTGCGGCACTCAAGGCCGTGTGTTGCAGTCTGTTTGAGGGTTCCAACAATAAACGAATGGTAGCATATGATTTGGTACTTCAAGTAGAAAATGGTATTTCATTTACAAATGGAAAATATGTTAATATTAAAGCTACACAATCCTTTTGCATTTTCTATCTGTATATAACACGAGCAGGTAAATGAAGATGTTAAAGACCTCAATAAGACCTTTACTTGTAACCGTACTTCCAAAAGCGGCTTCCCCCAGAGGGAGAAACCCTAATTTTCGTGTTATAAACCGCTGTGCATGTACCGTTCTTCAAGTTGATGCAAGTAGCTGCAAGTAAAGAAACAAGATAATATAGAGAATTATGTGTATGATCGTAGACTTCGTAAAGATGTTTGTTAGGGTGAACTCGAGCCCTGAATAGTGCACTACGTGCCGTCTATATTTTTCTTGAAGGACCACCCAAAGGTTGATAACGGCTTTGGGACCGTAGTGATGTGTGACGCTTCTGACTGTCTTGTGTCGCTATGATCTTTTTTCTGTTACTCTTTTAAAGACTCCTGTCCGGTCCCAGCACTCCCGTTTCCCTTTCCTCGTGTCCTCCCTTCCATTGCGCCCTTGGCGTGTGTCTTTTCTGGAAGGAGAACTGGGTTCTTCCCGAGAGAAAGTGGGAGAGATGGGGGTGACTGACTGTTCACCGTTAGGAAAAAAAACCCCGGACTTGGTGACGTCGTCTTTCGCCAGGTCACCGCTTGGGTCTTCGGGGTTTATGACATGGCCTGTGTTACCGAGTCCTAAATTCTATGAACTAGCGAAACATGATTAAAAAGGTGAAAAAGGGAAAAACTAATTTTGTCACGTACCATCCTAATGCTGGTGCACGGATGGTACGCGCATTCAACAAAGGTCTCAAAGATAACTGCCTGCCTGCTCCATGTCATAAACCTCGGCAAGCTAAACTCTAGCAACATCATTTCACCATCACCTCACCAACGATTAGAATTTTGCCCTTCCGGGATCAATTTGTCGGGAGCGCAACGATACCAATTCGCGTTCGAGATTAAACAGTTTCGTGTCGCGAGTCGAGCATCGTACAGAGAGATTTCCTGCAATTTCGATCAGTTGCCTACTGTTAACGACGAGGCTGGATCGTCTGTGATTGTTCTGTCTGAATCATGTGTCATCTATCGTTTGTCGGAATTATTCGAGTGTGTAGAAGGTTTGTGGAATATACTTGGAATGTGTCTGTTATTAGTAATAATGTGGAAAAATGTTGTATGCAAAATTTACACGATATGGATTTGAATAGTTCTTACGTGGGTAGAGAAGTAAAAAGGATGTCGAGATCGTTTCTGTTTTCTCTTAAATGAGATACTATAGTATGTTGTCGTTAAAGGTCATTCAACTGTTAATTAACCCTTTTGATTCGAGTGTGACTTCAGAGTCTCATAAATTTTAACGAATTTTTATCAACCCTCTATGTCCGCGGGTGTTTTATACTTCGTGGAATTTTTTTGAGGATTAAAACAGTCTACTTTATGTAGGTTGGGAGGCTACTCGTTTGAAGTGCATGAAAATGAGACTCTGGACTCCCACTCGGACTTAGAGCGTTAACATCATTTTTTTTTTAAATTCAAACACGTTCGGTATCATCGCATACGTGTGACGCACCAACTCTCATGACAGAACGGTATTATCTACATGGGATGCATCATAAAAAATGCACAGTTTGAGTATTTAATAAATATTAGTATTATGTAAAACTGAAAATAATAGTGTTGCGTCGTGGACTTTGATCAAATGTTATGACCAGGAGTTCTGGCGCAGGTTGATGATAATCCTCGCTGGTTCGAGGTGGAATGAAACTTGGTTGTTGGGTGAGATGTTTTTTATTAGATGTTTTTCTTTCGGTTCGTTGATAGATGTTTAGTTGAAATTCGGTTATTCCTTTTTTTTGACGATGTGTCTCGTACACTCGTTGTACTGTTAATCCCCGGTTTTCAGGTGTGTAGATGTATATATAGGAATTAGGTTGGTTCTGATTGGTGGTTGTGTTATGGAGGTGGAGAACGTGGTGTGTTCGGCTACTGGTCGACGAAAACTGTGACCTTTTGGGAGACCGATAACGAATGTTTTATGGTCCAGAGTGTTTTTGGGACCTATTGTCTGAATGTCGCGCTGGTGAGACCACGGGGGGTATATTGCGGTCTTCCGAACGTCGGCACCTCGGTCTGGCGGCCAAATGTGACTAAGCGGCTTATTACTATAATCCGCCGAACCGAGACTTCGTTGCGTCCTCATCAGGTCGCAACAAATAGAGATACTAAGAATGTAAGTGAAAATAATTCGAAGGATAGTGGACGATGCTTCGACAGAACCGTGGTAGCGAACGTGTTAATACATTTGCATAAAAATCTGTAGGAGGTTAACACGTTAAACGCCCAGCCTGTTTTGCTTACCGTTCCGTTCAGGCCACACTTGGCCGTCAAGTGGGCCATGCGAACTATAAACAGAAGACGACCAACGAAAAGTATACTGTCAGTAGAACCGTGGTAGCGAAAGTGTTAATACATTTGCATAAAAATCTGTAGGAGATTAACACGTTAAACGCCCAGCCTGTTTTGCTTACCGTTCCGTTCAGGCCACACTTGGCCGTCAAGTGGGCCATGCGAACTATAAACAGAAGACGACCAACGAAAAGTATACTGTCAGTCACCGGTGTCTGACGCGGCCTGAACAGAAGGTATAGCGTCAGTCGCTGGTGACTGACATGGCGCTTAACGTGTTAATGACCGGAGCGGGCCGATCATATGGTCGAGTTCGTTTTCGTGAGAAACCCTGCGACAGGAATAGACAAACTGGGCCCTGGCCTTCCTACGTTCGTTGTAATTAAACAAGAGCGAGTGCGTTTGTGCGAATACGAGGGGTGCGAAGAGAGTGAGAGAGAACGAACGCGAGTCGCGAAGACCATATAAATAGCGAGAGTCGTCCTTTTTCCTGCGAAGCGATAAAGCGTTAACAGTGTCGTTCATCCTAATTATATTTTACTAATCTCTAATTGCGTTTTGCATTCCGCTTCCTACAAATCTGACAAAAGAAATGATTCCCCGACGTACACACGAATAAATCTTACAGTGGGTCAGATTTGACCCGACTCTAAAAAATTTTCTGCACCGCTAGACACCTTACCTATATCCACAAAAGCCTTATCCAAGAGAATCCTTAATTTCCACCTTTATCCGCACACGAACTTCACCGAGATATCGTTAACCATCCGAAGGAGGACAGAAGAATCGTCGGGCAGAGGTGGTGAGGGGAGGAAATCGCATAGAACCGGAGGCTATGAGAACGTTAACGGCGTTATTAGTCCCATTTCAGAAAAGAGGACGGAAGAGGACGGGGAGAGGAGGAGCTCGGTGAAATCGAGCTCGATCGTACTCAATCAATCAAACGGAGGCAAATCGAGTCGAGGAAAAGAAAAGGGTGCGCCAGAGAGTGGGAGTGAGAGGTTGGGACATGGGACGAAAAAGAAAAAACGAGGAAAGAGCGAGAGAGAGAGAGAGAGGGGGTGGGCGGTGGAACATCACAAATCAAAGAAGCGGTGACAGTTAATTCATAACTCGCAACCCCGTGGCTCTTTCGAATTTCCCAGTCGCCTTCATCCCTCCCCTTTTCAATCTATGCCAGCGTCGCCAGTTGCGTATGCACCTCGACGAACAACCCTTTTCGCGTTGATACACGCCCGAAGAGCGCATTGTTGCACTTTTGTTCCACCCCCTTCTTTCCTTCTCCTTTCCCTCTTGTTCACGTTCTTCTCCCCTTTCTCTCTCTCTCTCTCTCTCGTTGTACCAGTTTTGCTTCCCAGCTTTTACGTCACCGAGGTTATCCAGTGTCGCGGGAACGGGATAGATATTATAATAGATACGTCGCGGAATTTTTCAAAGGGATGAAACAAGCGGACGAGCGAACCGTGAACAGGTTTCATCCTTCTTTTATCTTTAGAGACAGGGTGCGAGGATGACTCGAATTAGAGAAACTCTCGATACACACGCGTGTACACGTAATAGAAACCTATGACTGATAAAAGTTGCGATAGTTTGTGGTTCGATTTTGTTTGATTATTTCGAGAAATGAGTGCGTTTGTAGTGGGGTCAAAAAAGTCCCATCGTTGGCGCGAGCAATGAGATTCGCGCGACGCATGGCGGTCCAAGGGGTGTCTGGTCGGCCACAGTGAGATTCTTTTTTTTTTTGTAATTCGTTTATTGTATCGCCAATTGTACATTAATAGACCGCAATAATCCACGGTTTCTAGCTCTCTTGATTTTCCCCTATTCCCTAATGGCCTGTTAAATAGGCACTCTAGGATTTAATTGCTAGTGAGCATTGCTCTTCTGTTGGACCTTCACAATTGTTTAATTTTTTTGCATTTTCCTGCTTCGTATCTGTTGTTTTTTGCTCAGAAAATGATTCGCTCGGTCTGGCGGCCCATGTGACTAATGAATTTTACGACTATAATCCGCCAGACCGAGGCGAGCTCGCGTGAATGTGTAAGATTGAACATTATTTGTTGCTAAAATTTGACCAAGGAGTATAGACATGCCTTCCTCAAATCTAACTGTTACGGAACGAGCCGTAACGGTTGAGATCGCCTTCTTCTCGGGTTGGCTAAAGGCGTAAAATTCCAGAAATGTGTTCGATGTCGCTTTATTTAATGTTTAGTTCGAGCGGGTGTCGTTCTAGGTGTATTGTTTTAGACTATCTGTCGACCTTGTGCGGGTACATCGGTTTTATACTAGTTGCTTCCGACCAGTCAGCGGTCAGGAAAAGGGCCTGGAGTCGAGCGTCGCTTCGTCGGTTTTTCCCGACTTCGCCCCCTTCCTACCTGTGGCGGTTGCTTTGCGTTTTTGGTTTACAATTATAAAGGTGTTTGGTAATAATAATAATAATATCTAATAATAATGTTAATAATAATATTATAATAGTATCTAATTACAATAATGTTAATAATAATATTATAATAGTATCTAACTACAATAATGTTAATAATAATATTACAATAGTATGTAATAACAATGTGTGGGGGAAAGGCAGTTGGTTCGTAACACTAACTAAAGAATAATTTTCCAAACAATAAATATCACATTCGACAAATTTTCCCATCAATTTTCGAAACATTCAAATTCCATTTTTTCCTCTTCCACCGTACCTTTTTCTCTAGTTAGTCGGCGCATTCGGGAGAATAGATAATGCAAATTTAGCAACTGTCAAGCGAAACGCTGGCGATAAAAGCCGTAGGAACGAGATCGAAGAGCGAGAGAGAGAAAGAGATGACAAGCGGCGTTAAGCGGCGTTGCACAACGAACAACGAGAACGAATTGCGAAAGCAGTTTTCGTTCTGTATCTGCCGGTCGATCTCGCCGCCTGCAACGTACGTGCACCGAATGGCCGTCCATAACTCATTTACATTAATACGGGGTGAACACGAATGTCTATCCTTCGGATATCATCGGCCGCGATAAAAACGACGGAAATGAAATATATACCTGGCCGTGTCTTGGCTCCTAAGCGTATATACATCACACACCATTTTCTACCGTACGCCCTTCCCAAACCACCCTTTCCGCTATTCTCAAACCTCGGCGAAACGATCGCCTCTCTACCGCGAAACCGGTAACTTTATTACCGCGCGTATAATCGCACCTTCTCGTTCGTAATGATTCCACGCGGTACGATTAACGTCGATGGTAATTCACCGAGTCGCGTCTTTCCTTTGTTCAAAGTTTCGTCTTACACCCCCTTCGGGACGACGTCCTCCAAGATTTCGGAAGACGTGAATTCCGGACGATTTAAACGGCGAAGAACGACGGCGACGAGGTACCACAGTGGAATGCGCTGTGAATTATCTAAAGGATATTCCTGTGTGTATGCTTACAGGGTGTTGAGAAAGGATCGACGATTCAACGGGAATAATTGTAATTACCGAGTAAAAAATTGTTACTCGGAAAATTAAAGCAGACCTAAGTTTTAATTACTTCTAAAGTTAAATGTAAAAACTAGAAAAAAATTGTTACTCCTGAAATTAATTTGGTCGTTATAGCAAGTATGGCCGGAAGAGCTAATTGATGGTTGGGTTAGGAAAATTCACCAATAGCCTCTTTCCAGACGCTGTGCTATGTTTCATTTCTTTCTGAATGTGTTGTAACTTCGTGTATTTTAAATTCACAAATTTCGCTAACTTGGAATGAAACATAGTGTAAAGAGACAATGGATGAAATCTCACCTGAGGATCCCTTGCGTAACTATTTCTGTGGAACGTATGAGGGTTAAGGGGGACTGAACTGAACTCTTTAAGAGGGACTGAAAACAGTACCTAAATCAGCAAATTAGCTCATAGGAATGTGTTCTGATTGCTAATAAAATAAAAATTTTTAAAAATGTATTTACAAGAAATGTTCGATGTGTCTTTGTAGCATTTGAATACAAATAGGCTAGAATTGTGATAGATTTTTGTTAAGATTAGGAACAATCTTCTATTGTCATACGTACAACCTTCGGCTAATGTACTTCCAAATCGATTCTCCTGTTTCCATTCAAAGTGTCGTACAGAGACTTGCAATATAGGAACACTCATGAATACAAAAGTAGATTCTACATAGAGAAGATTAATATTAGGATCTATATTACCGGCCAAAAGTTTATCAATACTGATTCTGCTACTAAGTTTTTATAGAGTTCAAGTTTATCTCAATTCGACGTTTATCAATTTACCTCATATCGATTGATTTCAGTGATAGAAAATTCCAAAAGCTGCTGACTCTTTTTTAGAAATTTTTGTGTAAATTGCAATGCACAGTGATTTCAAACTTTTGACCTGTAGCGTATGTTGATTAAACATTTCTTAGTCCTTTAGGTAAGAGCCATAAGCTCCCAAAATCTTAATCCCTCTATTCTTCAATACCTTGTACACCTACTAACGAAACTGCGACACCTGCTTACCTGGATGAAGCATACAACTTCAAAATTCAAGCCACTTACCTAACAATGCATCTACACGAAACGCAAGGCTGATAAATACAAAAGTAGATTTCACCTGCTAAAAGATCGATTTTAATTTCATAATCCACCTGTTAATTAAGCACTGTGTTTACGCCTCTAACCGAGAACCATAAGCTCCGAAAATCTTAAACCCTTCGTCATCTAACACCCTGTACACTGTCGAAACTGTGACGCCTGCTTATCTAGATGAAACGTACAACTTGAAAATTCCGCCCACTCATCTAACGATGCGTTTCCATGAAACGGAAGTTGCCGTAATCCATGGACCGGTAAGTAGTCAGAAGCGGCGCGATACCACTGAAATATTTAACATCCACTCGGGCCAGGAATATCGAACAGGTGCGTCACCACCTAATCCATGCTCGATGATGGAAATCGATACGCGGACCGCGTGTGCCTCGCGCTTTATCCGTGCCAGAGCGATGCTCGATTAATAAGAAACGAGAACGATGTTTCCTACTCCGCGTGATCCACGTCACACCGTCTATTCCCATAACGTTGAAACAACAGCTCTTCAACCGAACGTGTTTCAACGTGAACCTTCTCATTCTCAACTCTTGGTAATCGTCCACCACGTGTAATTTATCCTTCCGTAACGTCGAAACAACCCCTCTTCAACTCAATTTTTTCAAACAAAAGCTTCTCGTTCTCAACTCTTGGTAATCGTCCACCACGTGTAATTTATCTTTCCATAACGTTGAAACAACCCCTCTTCAACTCAACTTTTTCAATCTAAACCTTTTTATTCTCAACTCTTGATAATCATCCTCCACCCATAGTACCGCCACGTGTAATTCATCCTTCCATAACGTCGAAACAACTCCTCTTCAACTCAACCTTTTCATTCTCAACTCTTGATAGTCATCCACCATATATAATTCATCCTTCCATAACGTCGAAACAACCCCTCTTCAACTCAATTTTTTCAACCCAAACCTTCTCGTTCTCAACTCTTGGTAATCATCCGCCACGTGTAATTCATCCTTCCATAACTTCCGAAACAACTCCTCTTCAACCCAAACCTTCTCATTCCGAACTCTTGATAATCATCCTCTCCACCCTTAGTAATTCGTCCAATGAGAGCCTGTCGAGTGAATGGTGCGATGGGCGCAATTGCCAGTGGTTTAAAGGGCCTAATCGATGCAAGCTTGATAGGGCAACATTATTATACCTAACGCAATTCGAAGGACGGACCGTACTATTATCTTGGCCAACCGCCATTACGCACGCGGCTACCACCTGCTTTTCCATTCACGTATTATGCCGTTGAATCACGCCAACCATACCACACGACTCGGACTAATAGGTGAAATTAAACTTACTACACGAGCGAAGCAATAATGCACAGTCGAAGAAATTGCACAAATGGGGTTACTCGCCGAGGAATTATTGTCCCCGTACCTTCTGCCTCTCTTATTCTCGCCGGTTAATAACAGGATTGTACGATTTGAACGAAACAAAAAAAATAATAAAAAAGAACAGAGGGAACGAAAAAAAAAATGGAAATAGAACTCCCGGAGGAAAGTCGAGCGGGGAAAATCGTGGCTCGACGAATTAGAGCCTGGGGATCGAGTGCTCGAGCTCTGCCGTGTTTGATTTTATGCAGTGGTTTAGTCAGGTACAGTTGGACTCTAGATGAAATTGTAACAGATACAGATGTTTCCTGAATTTTAGAGCGCGATCTGATTCAAATTTGAATTAGCACGTATCGCTTTAAGTGTGAATAGTGACACTTCAAGTGGTGGAAATTATTTTGCAATAATGAACAAATGATAATAAGGAGTGAATTGAATTACGTGTCGAATTAGAAATTACAGATCAGGTAAACACGAAAATTCCGCCTTTTCTGCTGCACGTTTGACATCGCGTGTCGATTAACGTCGAAAATAATTTAGACGACCTTTTGAATTTTTATCGCGCATACATACGTGTTCGAGGCCAGGTCAAAATGGCCCATTAGCAATTTTCGAAAAGTGAATTTTGATGTGCCTAACGCGTGATTGAAAAATTAAATTCGCATCGATATAAATAGAAGTATAACTAAAACTATAAACGAACATTCACTTTTCCCACTGCTTCCAGTGTTCGATAAGTTCAATTATCCTTTCCGTAAATAAATTACGACGATTGAAAAGTAACAACGATTCTATGCAATAACTCTACATGTCCCGTTTCAATAATAAATCAAGAAACGTCAGTTTCCTGTCTATTTTACGCCAGAAATCTCATCGAGAAGATGTCTATCGGTAAAGTTCACATACGTCACTCCAGGTTACACGAATTAATAAAAACATTTATCGAGCGTATAAACCAAAAACTGCATCGATACTTGTTTCACAAATGGACCATTTGTACCGTTCAAGATTAAAAACGAAACAAATACGGACACCGTTGAACACGAATAATTGATTACGAATCCAATGAAACGTGGAGTTATTTTAATTGACTGAATAGCATACTAGAGGGCGATCCTGATCCTAGGGATTTTCCCAATCGGGCATCGATCGATATCGATGTTCCCCGTCTAGTAGAGCGGGGGAATCTACGTCAGCCATACTCAACCTTTTTTCTTCCCGGGCCACATACATATGTTTGCTACTGTAGGGCGCCCGGGAAAATAATGTGTTTCTCTGTTAAAGGGTCACTTCCGACTCTGTCCTCGGCCCGGGCCGTCGCTCTTTTATTGTTTTCACATCGCATACATACACATCAGAGCTGCTTAACTTCTTGCTCACGAGCAAATTTTCCCTCCCGAGGTTCCCCCACTATGCGACTGAGATGATCACGATCGAGTTGCGGCGCGGAGGTAGGACGCGAGGAGTCCTTCCACCACAGCTCCAGCGATAGTTTTTTGGTACGAAATAACTGGTACGACACGCAGAATGTGTAACATAAACAAAAGGCAGTCGCTGGAGTTGTGGCGGGAGGACTCCTTTTCTCGCGTCCTCCGAACGCGCTGCAACTCGAGCGTGATCATCTCAGTCGCATAGTGGAGGAACCTCGGGAGGGAAAATTTGCTCGTGAGCAAGAAGTTAAGCAGCTCCGATATGCATTTACATGTACAGTAATGTCTCTACAACTGTCAGCCAGTTTGGATTCTACAAGTGTCAGTATAGATGGTCCTACGCATAGGCTGCGTCATTGCTGCGCGTATGTTATCTCGCTCGCAGTCAGTCAAGCGTGTAACGCTACATCACTTGGTTTCTTTACGAGATTTCATGGCTCGACAATTCATAATAGAAAAATATAATTTCTTTAATTTTACTTTTTCTCAATTGAAATTTTTTTAACATGGTGGTGAGATTTTTCTGATGCAAATGAGATCAAACACGATATAATTTGAACAACATTTACTTATTAACACGTTCACTGTCGCGCCAGATTTACAGGTTGCTGTCAGGCGGCCACAAAAAAATACATTTTAAGCATAGGATTACAGTGTTATGCTTTATAATTTTTTTTTCAATTGAAAATAATGTCTAGCTAACTATGACGTTCAAAATTTTTAGTTGACAACATCTATTGTAATTATTGTAAACATTTGAGGCACTCCAGTCACTGATGACCACCATGGCCATATCGAGGAAACAATCTAATGTTAATACCTATTGAGTGATTAATTTAATTTCATAATATATCGCTTTGAATAAATTACCAAAACAAATTGCTAAGAAATTACATTAAATAACTGTACACATTATCCGTCGAATGTAGAGGAAGAACCACCGTTTGGTTGCCAATTGTTTATCACATAGAGTCGACCTACCTCCACGTAAAAAAAAAAAATGTAGGTGAGAAACGTGAGACGATGTTGGTATTCTGCCAGCGGTAGAACAATGTGGTCCCCTACGTAAGGATAGAAGCCGAACAGTCACTTCTTGGCACGAAAGAATGATACTCTGCGATAATTACAACGTGTAATTACAGCATGTGCTTATTTATCATGCATGGAAACTCGAGGCCGGACAAAATGTTGGTGGGAGTAGAACGATAAAAGGGGACCAAGTTTCTATATAAAACGATCCATCGTCTCTCGATAGAACGGAGAAATCTCAATGAGATTCTTTGAGATTTTTAACACTAGAACTATCGAATTAAATTTCTTATTTAATCTTCCTTTACTGCTACTTCTTGTGAAATTTTATGTCAGAAAATTGAAGAAATTCTTCTTTGTGTTTCGTAGGCAATTGATTGCTAATTTGCTATTTACAGATCGATGTTAAAATTTGATGTTAAATGGAACTTTCATATCTACCATAGAATCTGAATAATTTTTCAAGGTATTTTATTATGAAACGCGCACATAGTGTTCAATTTTCTATCTTAGAATTAACTTACTTTATTTTACGAACTACTTAAAGTTCAAACTTTCAACTGTGTGTGAGAATGAGAGTGTCGACGGGTACGCGTAGTTCTTAGCTTGGTATCCTTTTTCAAAAGTGAGAATTTTCTTTGGAAAAGGATACCAATTACCAGGTCCCACCACGAGGAGGTGACTACGCAAGGGACCCGACAAAAACACATGCCCTACTGGCAGCTCTCTATCTTCAGAGATGCGCGATTCTCATTCGTAGCAAAGGAGATAAGACACTTTATCAAAAATTCGTGTTCTTAACATAAATTTTTAAGGAGTGTCTTATATTTTATTTGAAATTGCAACGCTAATCATTTTGTCATAGTTAATTTAAAGATTGGAAAAATTCAATGCTCTCCTTTGATAGGGTTTTAAAAAATTATAAATCGCGGTCAGATTGAATTCAGAGCGCAACGAGAAATTCGCTATCATTCTAAAGAACCAGCGAGCATACACGACGAATTTACTCGCGAGTATCGCGCGCTACTCGCGAGTGATTAAGTCGCGAATAAACTCGCAGGAACTGAGTGATCGAGAATTTAATGTTCTATGTTTCGAATCGACGATAGTAAAATGTAGAAAGCATTTTTAGTAATTAGCTACGAATGAGAAACGCGTATCACTGTAAGAGAGCGCGCACATTGTACTCGATACAATTTTTCTATCTTATAGTTACTTATTTTATTTTATGGACTACTTAAAAGTAAAACGCACGCATCCCACGACGTCCATCGGCGGATGAATAGAATTATTTTTTATTTTCTTAGGCTAATTTATTTTACCATATGAACGACAATCCTTAAAATTAAAACTCACACACACGGTTCTTAACTTAGAACTTCGCTTACTTGCTAGTTCAATTTTGGAAAAGGAGAATTTTTAAGAAATGACGCGAATTGCCTAAGATTCACCACTAACAAGATTCGTCATTACGTCAAGAATCCTATTGATTTACTTGGATATTCCATAATTTCTTACTGAATTTGTATTCGATAAAGGACGTCGAGAATTGGTATAGTTCCTGATTTTGTAATTGAACTAAAATTCGAAATAGTTGGTGGAAACTGTAGAAGCTTTATTATAAATTGGAATAGATCGATGGGCTATTGTGAAATAATTAGCAGTGACAATTGTTTGACACAGTTACCTAACCACAGAATGTTCATTAAGCAAATCTCTCGCATCAATTATATATTTTCGTTTTGTAATTTCGATAAATTCTGATATATCGTCGATACTTTGAGAAAAGTATTGTTCTAGCTAAAGGAATACTTGTAACTTCTGAAAATTAGTAAAAATTAAGAAATTAGAAATTTTGTAACTTCTGAAAATCAGTAAATTGGGTTATTCATTGCAAATAAATAAATTACGAGTGTATATTCTGGAAGAAAGTGGTAAAATTTCTGAACTGGAAATAATACATAATGAATATAAAAAGAAAAGAAAAAGGAAATATGCGACTCACCATTCACAGAACTCACAGCTGACCACTGCAACATGAACTTGGTTGCATCTCATCTTCCTCTCAGATCCATGGAGTCTGAAATTCCCTCAGTGAGCCATTTGCATCCTCTAAGCCTTGAATTTTAGTTCCATCAGCTAGATTTGAGTCCTCCAAGCCTCGAAATTTGGTTCCACCAGTGGTCCAATGCCAGATTGAGTGACTCAAAGCCAGATTGAGTGACCCAATGCCAGATTGAGTGACCCAATGCCAGATTTAAAGATCCAAAGCCAGATCGAGAGATCCACAGCCAGATTGAGAGATCC
>NW_017100842.1:87373-97183 GCF_001263275.1 Habropoda laboriosa
CAGAACCTTCAGGTCAAAATACGCCGCGAAGTGTCTAGGGCCCAGTATAAAGGGTGAATAAGTTCGCGGGACATCGGAGGGTCCTTATATACCTGCGGTACCCTCTCCCCAAAGTCATTAGCAAAATCGTCCGTTAGGTCAGGCGGGAAATTTTCGCGGGAGATTTTCGCGGGAGATTTCCGATATCGTAACACGGTATAATTTATCAATTTTCACAATTTTGTTATAAATTTATACTTCCGACAATTTGTTATAACATTGCATATAACAATTTATACGTTTTTACAATATTCTTCAATGGAAACATAGGTTTTAGCGTTCTCGTTACTTACTCGTGGTTAAATTAATTTCGTAGGGATTAAAAATCAGGTTGACCTGTGGTCGTAGATTAAAAATAGTGATAGTACAGCTAAAATTATCGTGTTAAATAATTCTTTTCCTACGAATCAAAAATGTATTCAACGTTTGTTTGTTATAATATCGTGAAATGAATTATATTACACATTTTCTCTATTCACACTGAATTTAAAGATTATAACGATTAAAAATCAAGTTGACCTGTGGTCATTTATCAAGAATAATCATAATAAAGCTGAAATTATTGTGTTAAATAATTTTTTTAATACGAATTAGGAATTTATTCAACGTTTGCTTGTTACTACTTGTTACAGTATACTGTCTCGCAATGTAAATTTAAGTAAATTAGGTTGAACTGCACAGAAAATGCACAGAACTGCACAAATAATTTATTTCATGGTATTGTAACAAGCAAACGTTGAATACATTTTTCATTCGTGTAAGAAGAATTATTTAACACGATAAATTTAGCTGTACTATGGTTATTTTTAATCTACGACCACAGGTCAACCTGATTTTTAATCCCTACGAAATTAATTTAACCACGAGTAAGTAACGAGAACGCTAAAACCTATGTTTCCATTGAAGAATATTGTAAAAACGTATAAATTGTTATATGCAATGTTATAACAAATTGTCGGAAGTATAAATTTTTAATAAAATTGTGAAAATTGATAAATTATACCGTGTTACGATATCGGAAATCTCCCGCGAAAATCTCCCGCGAAAATTTCCCGCCTGACCTAACCGACGATTTTGCTAATGACTTTGGGGAGAGGGTACCGCAGGTATATAAGGACCCGCCGATGTCCCGCGAAATCATTTACCCTTTATACTGGGCCCTAGACACTTCGCGGCGTATTTTGACCTGAAGGTTCTGAGATGTGAATAGAGTGGTCGGGGGCTACTAGCTAGTCTATGTCCACCCTGTACACACTCAGCCTTCTTGTAACACTTGTATACATTAGAATCAATTAGAATTTCTATTACTAATTATTAAACAAATTTTAACAATTACCGGCACTCGCTAGGCACGTAATATCAGACTTTAAATACTCGACTTCGAACTTCGGTTTAGTCATAATTCTATTAATGTTATAATAACGTATAATTTATTAATTTTCACAATTTTATTATTAATTTATACTTCCAAAAATTTGTTAAAACATTACATATTATTATTTATACATTTTTGCAAGTTTCTTTGACAAATAAGTACGTTTCAACGATCTTATTACTTTCTCGTTGTGAAATCAAGTTCGGAGGATTAAAAATCAGGTTGACCCTTGGTCGTAAATTTAAAATAGCCATAGTGAAGGTGAAATTATTATTTTAAATAAATGTTTCTATACGAATTAAGAATCTATTCAACGTTTGTTTGTTGCAATACCGTGAAATAAATTGTATTATATATTTTCTCAGTTTAGACTGAATTTAAAGTTCGTAAGGATTAGAAATCAGGTTGACCTGTGGTCGTAGATTAAAAATAGCCATAGTGAAGGTAAAATTATTACGTTAAATAATTGTTTTTATACGAATTAAATATTGATTCAACGTTTATTTGTTGCAATACCGTGAAATAAATTGTATTATATATTTTTTCTGTTTACACTAAATTTAAAGTTCTGTTTACATGTTATAACAATTAGAATGTAGACGTTTTGCCGTTTCACGGTTTTTCCTCTGTTAATTATGTGTTTATAAATCATTTCAAACTAAAGCAGCACCATGCCCACCCTTAATTAAACCGTCTCAGTAGTTTACCGTAATTAATAATCTATTTTCGGAATTTATACGAGAATTTTTGAATTTTAGTAAATACTAGAGTCAGTGCATCGCGTATTGAAATAATAGCTTATACAGATAATCTTTTGAAATTACTCTTAATTAGGGAAAATCTTGAATCTTGTATGGAAGATGAAGATTTTCAGGAAATATTTATTTTTCAACAATGAATTTTTGTTTTATCGATTAATAACGTACGAAATGATTTTTGGAAAATTTTCTTCGTTTGAACGTTCGTTTAAGGTTCGACTATGATTATCAAATCTCTCGAAACACCGTAGAATGTTCAATTTTAAAAGTAACTTCTTCAATTTTTGGATAATCTGGGTAACGTGTTAGTGTTGACGATACACTTTCGAGTATAGACGTTAAAGTTCATAGAGTGGTCGGGGGCTACTAGCTAGCCTATGTCCACCCTGTACACACTCAGCCTTCTTGTAACACTTGTATACATTAGAATCAATTAGAATTTCAATACAGTAGACTGAATAACAATTCATTTTAACTAATATCTATTAGAAATTTTCCTTTTAAAACAAATATAAATCATTTTACCAATTCCTGGTACTTGCTAGACATTTAATATCAGACTTTAAATATTCTCCTTTCGGTTCTTTTAAATACAATCAAATAATTTCTTCAATTAGCGATACTGACTTGGAATACTCCGCTTCGAATAAAATATTTCGAAATTATTTTGAAGGTTTAGGGAAATAAACATTTGAATTTTAGTCATCGTTCTTCTTCAGACTTGTCGAATAGGATATTGAAATGACTTTGAGAGGTTGCCTTTTCGTTACTTTTCTTCCAGCAATTGAAATTAATTTGAAATTTTTCATATATTTTCTCTGATATTGAATTTTGTTTACTAATAATTTACCATCCAACGAATTTGCATGATTTGCATGTTAAGTAGTTAGTTGTATTATTGTATTTTATATTGTGAGTTGATTTGAACGAGTGCACTATGCCCACCCTAAATTAAACCGTCTCAGTAGTTTACCGTAATTAATAATCTATTTTCGGAATTTATACGAGAATTTTTGAATTTTAGTAAATACTAGAGTCAGTGCATCGCGTATTGAAATAATAGCTTCATCCCTAGTTCGTTTATTATTGAATATTTTTACGCGTTTAACTTATGCTTCTCCCCAATTCTCGTCGCGTATTTTATTCAAATTTTCTTATACTCTAGAATCGAGAAAGATATGAATTCGCGTTTTTTCTTTTGATTCTTTCAATTTTTCAATTGCATTACGCATTATTGCAATAATTTCTATCATTACATTTAATTCTAATTGTTTAGCAGCTTTTCTGCTGCTATCGACCCTACTTTTTACTGACACTTGTGGAATCGACCCTACATTTTACTGACACTTGTCGAACCGACCCTACATTTTACTGACACTTGTCGAATCGACCCTACATTTTGCTGACACTTGTGGAATTGACCCTACATTTTTTCTTTTTTTTCGTGGAGGTAGGCCGACTCTATGTGATAAACAATTGGCAACCAAACGGTGGCTCGCTAAAGCGATATATTATAAAATTAAATTAATCACTCAATAAGTATTAACATTAGATTGTTTCCTCGACATGGCCATGGTGGTCATCAGTGACTGGAGTGCCTCAAATGTTTAGAATAATTAAAATAAAATAAATGTTGTCAACTAAAAATTTTGAACGTCATAGCTAGCTAGACATTATTTTCAATTGAAAAAAAAAAATTATAAAGCATAATACTATAATCCTATGCTTAAAATGTATTTTCTTGTGGCCGCCTGACAGCAACCTGTAAATCTGGCGCGACAGTGAACGTGTTAATAAGTAAATGTTGTTCAAATTATATCGTGTTTGATATCATTTTCATCAGAAAAATCTCACCAACATGATGTTAAATAAAATTCCAGATGAAAAAAAGTAAAAATTAAAGAAATTATATTTTTCTATTATGATTTGTCAAGCCGTGAAATCTCGTAAAGGAAACCGACTGGTGTAGCGTTACATTTACCGTAATTAATAATCTATTTTCGGAATTTATGCGAGAATTTTTGAATTTTAATAAATACTAGAGTCAGTGCATCGCGTATTGAAATAATAGCTTCATCCCTAGTTCGTTTTGATGAAAGTTCACATGGAATACACGTCGAACTTCTATACAGACATTCGCTATATTAAAACCACATTAAAAAACCTTGCTTCACTTGGAGTGGTATTTAAAACCGATACCCGAATTCCTCTGAAATTATGCAGAAACGACAAAAGTTTCGCTCTTCGCGCGATAATCAAATTTTCAAACTGGTTCGAATTTCTTTTTTTTTCCGCCTGTGGAAGATGAACATTCGAAAGGACACATCAGGCGTCTAATTATCTTCGATGTTAATCGACACGCGAGAGTGTAGGAGAGGGTAGAGAAGGACGAGACAGAGGGAATGGACGCGTATACCGGGATGAAAGTGAGGCAATGAGAATTTTCCGGCGGACGGTAGCTCCCAGGAGACGGCAGGCGCGGCGCCGCGCGACGAGATCGAATGCTAATTCCTTTAGGCGCCCCGGGGCCGGAAATTTGAACGGGATTAGGTCGGGACGGGGTTGCCTCTCCCCGAAAATGTTCACCATGAATAACAAAAAAGCGGACCATCCTGCACCAGGATTACCTATGCATCGGCCACTCGGAACGGGATTCAATTAAGGAACAGAACTTCTGTTACGACCTTCCCCGCTACCGCCCCCTCGGGCTACTGTCAATTATTTCTATCTTATTAGGAGATCGGGAAATAATAATGTTGGCTCGTGTTCGGAATACGGTGGATACGTATATGGGAGTAGAGATCGTTTCTTTTTAGCGGATATTGATAGTAACGATTTGATGTATCGTTGCTTTTCCTGATTTTGCATCGAAGCCACATATGTCCCGCGACTTCCTTTAGTTTGGTCTTTAAGTTCTCCGCGAAGACTTTAAGTCCTGTCCTCTAGGTACTGATTAAATAGTATCGTGTTTCATTTTATCATTTTATTTCATATACTAGCCCTTTTTATTTAATATTTAGCCAAAGTTGTATGAAACACATAATCACGTACAACGTTACATTGGAGATACTGATTTATTGATACGTGAATTCAATGTTTCTAACAAATCATTTTATATGCATGGAAATTGAATTTACTTAGATATTACCATGCTTTTCTTACACGGATCAATACCAGCTAAACAATTATCTGAACAGTGCACGGGGGTTAAACTACCCTGCGGTGCCTGAATATTTTAATATTTTAAAATTAATCAGCATCTTTATTAACTATTATGCAATGTTCACTTATGTATTAGTGTACTGAACTTAAATTAGTAAAAAATGTAGAAAGTAGTACAGATTAGAAAGTAATAAAATTTTAAATAGTAAATTGTAACTCCTCCGTGACGGTGGCGTCTGATGGGAATTAGGAAACGGATCAGAGGGAGGATATCGAAGGAAGTGGAAGAATCCTTTCATTCGATGTTGAAAGTGGTTTTTATTTGAACTAACTTTTTCACGATTATTCTAGAGTGAAGTAGAAGAGTGAATTTCAGATTGAAGTTTAGTAACAAACTTCGCTGATATCGTGGTAATTTTTCAGGGAAATTAAAAATGCCCTTATAGTTGGAAAATCTTATTTTTCATCGAGAGATTGTTGTTCAATTCTGACACGTCGTCTAGAATCGATGGATGATGTAGCGACTGTGTGATCGCCTGAACTTTTTGCTTTTTAACTTTCAATTTGTTCTGTCTGTCTCGTTGGCGCTTTGCCCCGTTCAGCCCTCGCATTTCCCCTTCCAAATGTCGCGTCCCTTGACGGGGCTGAGTTTTGGGTGAGAGGCTCCCACTCACGTTCGGGCCTTGGTCACCGCCTAACGCCAACCACCCACCCTCAAGCAGAGGGTGTTTTGCGTGAAGTACGCGTCACCTGGGCTTATGGGAGAAACCCAGGGTAACGGTACCGCCCAAGCAGAGGGTGTTTTACGTGAAGTACGCGACACCTGGGCTTATGGGAGAAACCCAGGGTAACGGTACCGCTCGCTCGCGAGAACGTGCCTGTGCTCGCGCGGGTTTATACGTCAATTGCTACTGAGATGCACGAAGAAAACTCGAAATTCTCCACTTTTATGAGAGGTTTGGAGCCCCCCCTGACAATAAGGAATAATTAACGAACGAAAACATTAAACGCGTATTCAAACCTTAATCTCAAAAATAGCAGAGAGTCGCGTCCGTATCGTAAACCTGGTCTAACTTAAGTATCCCTAACACAGGTACCGTTTTGACAACTACCTGCGCGTTTTCCACTTTCCCATCGAATTCCTGTCTTATCTCCGATAGACCTTCAAGCTGATGCACTCTACCCATTTTTTTGTACCGAATCCTTAAGTTCATTACCTAACCATTGTCCCTGCAATTCTATTTTCTAACCATCGAACCCTCAATCCTAACGAGTCCTGATCGTTATCCTTACACATTCCTGGTCCTTACCTAACGGACGCATTCCTAAATTCCCCCACCCGCAACTCCCAAAAAACCCTCGAAAAAGGGAACGCGCAGTCAACATTGAATTACCAGGCAGTTTAGACCGTCCACGTTATATTCGCGAAAACCACATTGTAAAGACAACTATTAACAAATAAAGAAAATTCGTAAAATCCAAACCGTCTAAAGTGATTGAACGACAAAACAAAGACACTAAGACTTCCACGAGATGTGTCTGGTGTCCGGCTTCGAGTCACGTACTGCACACTGCGATACCATAAAGTAGACGGCAACTTTCTTTTTGAGTGCCCAGCAAGAGTCCTTTAGAACATTCAAAAGAGTAAAGACGTTTCCTCGGATCCGTTAATAAATAGTGTATAAAAGATAAAAAGACTATTTCATTTCATAACCCATTTCCAATAATAGACAAGATACAGACAGACTTTCTATTTTATACATACACTGGGTGTTCCAATTTTTCCGATCAAACTTTGTCACTATATGCTATGAATATAAATAAGAAAAAAATCTTGCATACGCACAGGTAATTTGAAGCTCCGTTAAAAAGTTCCGTTACAGCCTTGTTGAAATATCTAATCAAAAACTCTACACATACATACCTCTGTCGAATGTTATTAAAAAGAATAAACAAACCTTAGCACACATTATTCATACAAACACTGCTGGCCAAAAGTTTGCAACCCTTGTCCGGTACCGAACCATAATTCATCTTTACATTTTCTAACCATCTGCTAAATCCTACTTTTCCCAAATCCTGGACACCCTGCAACAAGGCACGTAGCAACAATCCAACCGATGTTGCAGCACCGCGTAAGGAAAGGGTTTCCATTCTCTTTCACTGTCGAGATTTTAATCAGCATGAATTACCAAATCTACCGAATTTATGACTTTATTGTCTACGACACTCGCCAACGCATCGCTCCTCTACCATCAGCTCTTTTCTTCCTCACCCATAATCCTAAAAGTCAAAATTCGCCAACCTCCGCCAATCGTCATCTCCACTTGAAACTCACCTACAACCACACCCTCTCCGACATACCAAATATATATGTGGGAGTGGAAGTGAGAGCGAGGGTGAAGGAGAGAAAGAGAGGGCCGCATTGGCTGCGTGTGTGTGAGTTGTGGGGGTTGGTATGAAAGAGCGAATGTGAGAGAGTTGGTGTGAATGGCCTGGAAAGGAAGAACGAATGGAAGACGAATGTGCGTGGCGTGTTTGTTATGTTTAAACAACATGGGTTGTCAAGCCGATCGCGGCGTGTGTGAGTGTGTGTATGTGGTTGCGTGCGCGGAGAAAAGGAAAAATAGTGTGAGGTGTGTGTGTGTGAAAAAAAAACGAGAAGCATCGAGCCGGAAGAGAACGAATCGGAGCGGCGGCGAGAAAAAAGAGAAGGCATGCAGGTGAACAGCACCGGCGTCGCGTGGGGTTAGTTTGATTATAATAAACGCAAAATAAACGCATCTCAGTTAGTACAAGTCCGTCACACATGACAACTATACACCATTTCTTTTTGTATTTGTTGTAAAGATTTAACTAATTTTATTAGTTGATAAGTGTAAAACTTGTCGAGACATTTTTAAACCCAACCACTCTTCCCCAAATTGATTTGCGTTCGATTTGCCGTTCGACTAAAAATCGTCAGTCACACGATACGCGAACGGTACAACCCTTTCTCAATTTATACCAACATCAAATCTACTACCAACATTTTACAAGCTAGAAATTAACATTACTTCGCACAATATCAATTTGCTTCTGTATACAGTAAATCGCAGTAAAACAGGAAGTCGAGAGGAAGAAAAGAATACGGAGTAAAAGGAGATAGAATCAAAAAGAAAAGTAAGTAGACCAAGAGAAATAAAACAAATTTTCCTAACTTTCTTCCATCCACTTCGCCAACTTCTCTCCACAAAATTCTTCCCAACAACTGGAAACACTTCACAGTGAACAGAACCATTTCAAACCTCCTAAACCCACTACAAATAATAAACCCCATTAACATGAGTCAACGATGCATCGAACAATTCCTCGATAAGATCCCTCCCACCGTTAAATCCCTCGTCACCGCAAACACCAGCCGCCACGTTCCCCAAGATACGACCCAGAATTCATCTGCAGCCATCAATTATACCTCATCACGTCCACGCAATTACCGCGTAATCCCGCGAGTCCCCTGTCCACTTTCTCGACGACGTCTTTCGCGGTCGGTTCGCGAGTCCTGGAGTAGAAGAGGGAGGTTTCATTTGCTGGGTGACGACCGTGCATATAATGATTATTCAAATGGTCCTCGAGGGGATGTTAGGATTCTCCCGGTATTGAAGGATCGACGACAACGATCGAGGGAGGGAGAGAGGGGGAAGAACAGAGACGAGAAATCCGGCCTAGGAATCCGGTTGATCTGCGGTGTGTGATCCAGGCCATTAGGCAAAGCTTCCTCTGTCCCCGTTTCACCCTTCGTTTCTCTGCCGTCCTACACGTCTGTCCCATCCCTATTTCTAGTGTCTCGTCGACGGAGCTATCTGAAAAGGACCCGTGCACGTGTTCCGTCCTATTTGCTAAACTTCCTCTTCTCGGACCTGCTAAGTCTGCCCTCGCAATCCGTGGCACGCGCCTTTCCAAGATTCATCCCCTTTCTTCCGTCGCTGCGGCGTTACACGCTCTCGTCCCTCCGCAACTTGCGGTAATCGCTACCCCCATGGAGATTACCGTTCTGTTCTATTCGAATCTACGAGGTAGACTTCTTTGGAAGTGATACTCTCTTTTTTCCTTTTCTCCTTTTTTCTTTGGGCGTTTCTAAATCTCTCTGCGTTCGTGGGTAGTAATTCGTCGGGAGGTGGACTTGAGAGGAGCGTAAATGGAATTCGTGAATTTTTAGGGCGCTTGGATCAGGATGAAAATGGTGCACGATGAGTGGTTTTGTTAATTTTGTTGGTTGGTTCTTTTTGGTAGGTTGGTGGATGTGGAGTGTCGTTTTTAGAAATTATTTTGTTCTGGAGAAACGTAGTGTGGGTTATTCAAAGTGATTTGTAGAGGGATAGTTAGGTAGTTCCGTTGTTCCAGATATATAAAAGTCTTATTTTTCAGTAATTAAGTGTAGATCAGAGAAAGAAATCAGTTTTTTGCGGCTGGATTCGGGCATCGAGTTTCCAGGTT
>NW_017100842.1:97208-121892 GCF_001263275.1 Habropoda laboriosa
ATATGGAATATTTTTAAAATAAAACTTCGATTGTACCCAAAAGTCAGAAAAAATTCATTTCTACCCCTAATAATTCCATTACTCCAAATATATAAAAATCATTAATCTTTGAATTAAAAAGTTCTTAAAAATCCTTCATATCAGAATAATTTAGTTAAAAAAGAAATTGTTCAGGTATTCCTGAGAAGTGACCCAAAATTACAAAAAAAATCCTTCAACCAACTGGTACAATACACAAAAAACATTAATCTTTGAATTAAAAAGTTCTTAAAAATCCTTCATATCAGAATAATTTAGTTAAAAAAGAAATTGTTCAGGTATTCCTGAAAAATGACCCAAAATTACACAAAAAAAAAATGAAATCCTTCAACCGACAGGCACAATACACAAAAAACCTTTCGAAGCACAGCAAAACTCGTTCGTTCCTCCCTGAATTTATTAAATATCATTAACGCGCGCTTCTCAAAGGGAATCGTCGTCGAATATCCCGGTTTTGCCATCCAGGGTAACGCGATACGTCGACAAAGCTGATTTCCTTTCCCTCCGCGTTTCACCAGGTGTACCAACCTGCCTGCGTACACGATGGCGAACAAACATTTTCTCCCCTTTCTTCTTCCCCCACCCCCTCTCTCGCACACGATCTTAACGCTCTCCATCCCTGTCCTCCTCCGCCTTCCTGTTCCGCCAGTGTAACCTTTTTAGTCGGCAAACTCACCTCGGGGCCATTTGCCCATGCAAACGAAAGGTGGAGAAAAAAACCGTTTGGTCTCTAATGGATACGCCAGGACGCGCGAATATTGCTCGCGTAAATCGCCTTATCGGTCTACCAATCGCGGAAGCTTCATTATCATCGTCGATGTGCCCACTGGCGCCGGTATCGTGGTGCTTTTTCCTTTCTTTTCTTTCGCCACGCACTGTACCGTTTGTAGACGGGCGCGGCCGCTTTTACACCCAGAGATACCGACATCAAAAGAACGTGCGAGCGCGTCCCCGTTCGAGGAGAGAACCTGCCGCCTCGTTTCTCCCTTACCTGTTATCATTAATCGCGAGCGCGTCTTTCAGAGGCCGCCAACCGCCGTATTCTCTTTGTCGAGATTTCCAAATTAGACGAACGCGGGAGAGAGCGAGGGGAAACGGGGAGATTTATTTGTTGGGTGGCGAGTTGAAAAATTACCGGTGAAGCGTGTGTTTCTCTTTGTGAGGACGATTTTTGGCGGTTGGTTATGAAAATTGGGGTGATAGTGATACTTGGATATTTGAGGATTCTTTGGTGTTATTTGTGATGAGTTAAAACTGTTTTTTTTTTTTTTTATTATTTCGTAAGTGATATGGCGGTTCGATAATCGGTGCTGGTTGATTATTGAAATTAGGGTGCATAAATCGCTATTAATAATAATACTTGGATACCGGAGTTTTCGAGATTCTTTGGTGTTATTCATGATGGTTTAAAAATGTTTCTTTTATTTTTCCATAAATCGCGATTAATGATACTTGGATACTGGAAGGATTCTTTATGATTATTTATGATGGTCTAAAAATGTTTTTCTATTATTTCATAAATATCATGGTAGTTTGTTGATCGGTCTTGATCAGAAAATCTGGGACACCCTGTATATAGTAATAAGAGCTCTGACAAGAACTAGCGAGAAAGGTTAACGTCAGTCTGTCTCTCTGGTAGTGAAACGCAAGAAGTACTAAATAATATAATAGCAGTAGTACATGAATAAATAAATAAATTAATTAATTAATAAAATTTCATATTCGCGTTCTTCTCGTCAATTATGATTATTAGAATTATGGTAATAAATTAAAAGATATTATTTTAATTATGAATCTTCTTTATTTTGATACGCGAGGAAGGCACGTCGCTACGCAATCAATCAAACAAACATTGACAAAACGCTGAGAAAAAGAAAACGTATCAGCGTCACCCATACTAAACAGATGGTTACTATGTATTTCTATATACAGTAAATTCTCCACAAGTTCAGTCCGCAAGGAACCTAAACCTGACACTTGTAGAGTCAGGAACTACGTTTGCGAGCCTCGCGCCCACCTTTATAGTTTGCCGAACGTAGACAAGGACAGCGAATAAAAGATAAGGATGAGACGTGAGTCGAGGCAACCAAACGATTTAAATACCAACTTTTTTAATTTTACTTTTTTTTATCCCGAAATTTTTCTTAACATATCGATGAGATTTTTCTGATGAAAATGACATCAAACACGACATAATTTGAACAACATTTAATTATTAACACGTTCACTATCACGCCAGATATTTCACTGTATTGAGATAAAACAGACACCCTGTATTACATTAAATAGAGTCGGCCTACCGTTTGACTGCCAGTTGGAGAATTGGCCTGCCGTTTGACTGACACTTGTAGAATCGGCCCTACATTTTTTTTCTTTTTTTTTTACGTGGAGGTAGGCCGACATTAAATTAATTACTCAATAAGTATTAATAAGTAAATGTTATTCAAATTATATCGTGTTTGATATCATTTTCATCAGAAAAAGAATCGGCCCTACATTTTTTTTACGTGGAGGTAGGCCGACATTAAATTAATTACTCAATAAGTATTAATAAGTAAATGTTGTTTGATAATTGTAAATGCTGAGAAAAATCTCAGCAACATGTTAAAAAAAATTTCAGATGAAAAATAGTAAAATTAATGAAATTATATTTTTCTATTATGAATTGTCGAGCCGTGAAATCTCGTAAAAGAAACCGAGTGATATAACATTACACGCTTGACTGACAGCGAGCAAGATAACATAGGCGCAGCAGTGACGCAGACCTAGGCGTAGGACCATCTATACTGACACTTGTAGAATCCAAACTGACTGACACTTGTAGAGTATTTACTGTACATATATTTATATTAATCTGATTCAGTATATTGACCATTTTTGCTGTTACTATTACACAGACACATACTCATTTCTCCTAATAATCCAACATAAGTTAAATGGTTCTTTCGAGTTCGCAGGATCCTTTTCGTCTTCCGTTAGAAATTCATGGCGGACGATAATCCAGTGGCAGGAAATGAGAGTGTTTCCGGAGAACGAGCTGGGTCATTCTCCACGGAGGTCCAAGAGGTCTGTTGATTATTAATACACGGGGAAAGGAAAACGAAGGTTCGTTTCAGCGTGGGCTGTTTCGTTCTCGTTTTTCGAAGCGTCTACATTGTCATCAGGGTAAGCTTCTTAAAGCCCCCCCCCTCTTCCTTATCCCTGATCGTTCTCTGTTAAAATGGTTCGCCTCTATCCTCCTCTAAGGTCCGGCAACCTTATAATCCGCTCATATCCTCCTTCAAAAGGATCTTCTCTCCCGCGGACGATGAAGATCACGGATACTCTATCGGGCGAAACTTCTCAATAACATCTTTCGTATGCTCTGCAATCTCGGACGTCGTTTTTTCCAACGATGTCCGGATTCCGGGGATACTGTTATCCGCTTATTGAACCCAGGATGCTTTGAGATTAGACGCCGTATTAATTCGTCGATGACAAACATCCAAAGTTTATGGCTTGAATTTTGTCCTATAGGTACATGGAAAATTAATCGATTGAAAATTTCTGAGAAAAATAATATGTTTCTTTCTCTGTTAGAAATTATAGCGAAGTCATCGCTTAGCTGATGCACGCCGATGTGGATAAAATTTTGCACAGAGGTAGAGAATTCGAAAATATTAGATGCGTAATTTTTTTTGGTAATTAATATTCATATTTTGGAGGTGAAATCAGTCTTTGAACTTGGGGGCTGTAAAATTGAGAATTAGAATATCTAGAAACGAATTGATTTAGAGAGAAAATGTTAAATACGAAGTTTGTCTGCTTTCTCACGAGGAATGATAGGATGTAAACGAAATTTTGGAAATGTTGAAGGAATGTGGTTATTATTATTAAATAACGAGACGTGAGTAGGGTTGCGCTAAGTACCCACACGGTATTAGCACGATCTTTATTGGAAGTTGACTGTCGGCGTTGGAGGTCCGTGCCTGACTGGCCTCCTGTCGCCTCACTTTTTCTTACTAACTTTTGGCTATGTGTTAATCGTACCTGATTGGTTAACCCGTCGCATCGGTGTTAGCCAATCAGGTAATTTCTTTCCAAGTCGCTGCGTGTCCCTTGCGCCCTTGGCGCGCTTTTTTGGGGACTGCAGTGCGACTTGGCGGGGGAGGTTTTTCCCGTGACGTCATTTGGCGACGCAACTGAGTTTCCTCCAGGTCAGGTACTCGTGACCTGCCGGTCCGGGCCTCTGGGCCTCGTACGTTGGACCTTTCGGAAACCCTTGGTTTATGATGCGGCAATTTGCTATTGAGGCCGTCGGAGAAAGTTTCTACGCGGACATGCATTGTCGAATTTCTAGAAATTAAATAAGCTAAAAACGGTTTCCTCGAAAATAGCCTTTCAAGCGCGCACGTCATAAACCGTGCTGGTAGTCTGCTCGCCAAATGTTCTCCGCTGTAGCTGGTCGCTACAATGTTATAGATTGTAGATTGCACCATAGCTGAAAATATCATATTTTATCATATTTTTAAAATTCGTCAGTAGAGACTAGAAAATGTATCTCACAAGTACATATTTTTCCCAATTTTCTAAAATTAACATAAAGTGAGAATTTTTAGTGTAACTATTTTCTTGTTATTCACAAATCTCAGCATTCTTCAAGAAACTAAATCTGAAAATTCCAAATGTCAGGAGAATTACGATGGAAGGACGCGTCTGTTCCGCTGTGGCGACACATCAGCAAGCGACTGCCTTAGTCACACGGTCATAACGCCCAAAAGAAAAGACGCATTCACCGGTACATAGAACCGCGTATTCATGCTGTTCAGTCTAACACCAAATCTCTCCTACACACTGTAACAAAACAAACAAAAAACAACATTCCTCCCCCCTCTAATTCAAAATAACAACAACACAGTCTCTCCGCTCCCCGAAAACTCAAATCCAGACACGTCTAAACTCCAACAAACGCCAAAAAAGAAAACCAAAGAAAAAGAAAAAAAAGGTTCCAATAAAAAACAATAACCACAGGCAATGAAACATTAAAACTGACGAAAACTGACATTCAAGGCTACTCAAAGCGGGTCGAAACGACAGGAAGAAGGACGACAGTTAGACTTTGGACGAAAAAAACAAAAAAACACAGAATTGAAACGTCAAGTATGAAAATTCTTCAGCTCGAAGCGTTGACACGTATCCTCCCACGTGTATTATTATTTGTTTTCCACCATATTTCCCCCCTTTTCCGCGTCCCATCCACGGTGATCCTCGCAGGGGTTAAGTGGGCGAAGAGAATTTCGGTGGGATCTGTGGCCGTGGACGACCGCGAGGTCGCGTTTCCACGGCTAAATTGCCGTTTCGCGATTGGCAGCCCGTCAACGATTCGATGCTCGAGCAGATCCGACCACTGTTATCATTATACATACGCGCGCAGGATGTCTGTGGTCAGGCTGGTACACGACACCGGACCGCACAAGCCGACGTACGGATTTTTGTCATCGAGAGGGAACCGCCATTGCACACATGATTCCCCCGTTCCGGAATAACGTTTACGGTTGATCCTCGGGTAAGAGTAGGCCAGAGGGGAAGCAGAAGGGGGAGAAGGGTTGTACAGGGTGTTTCGAAACATGTGGGCATAACTTGAGGGATGAATTCAGTGGGCTAGAATAAGAAAAAAAGTTCGTATAAACGTGCGAGATCTTGAAGCTAGGCCCAGCGCGCTCCGTGGGGACGACTCTGGGTCTCTCCCTGGGCCTGTACGCGTAGGGGTTGACAGGGATCGGCAGGACTACGCGTGCTCACTCTTCACGAGACTACGCTACGAGTGGTAGCGTATTCGCGATAAATCTGTCCGTCCAGCGAAGGCATAGCGGCCAAAGATGAATCCGTATCGAAAGGGTTAAACTGATCGAAAGAAATTAAAAATAGTGTTTACATAGCAGACCAGAAATTCGTGCACGAGACTTGTAAACAATTAAAATAAACAGTCGATAGGGTGACAAGAATTACTGGATAATTCAGAAACAAAATCATATTTAGTATATGTTTATACGAACTTTTTTTTTATTATTTTACCGCACTGAATCAAATCCCTCGAGTTATGCCCACATGTTTCGAAACAGCCTGCATACGTTGGCGGGGATTTGAAACGGATTCGACGAAAACGACACTGTTAAACCGAAACAGGGTTTCGTTACATCGGTTTTGATCGTGTTTCGACAGTCGTCGTTCAGAATGTTCGTGTACGAAACGGGGGGAGATTTGACACGGAGACTCGAGTTATCGGTGAAGTGTGTCCTTGTAAGTGAGAGAGGTTTCAATTTGAGCTTTCAAGATTTGATGGTTTTCATGGAGAGTTTGCTTGGTTGTTGAGAGAATTTTCATCGAGGCGTGTCTTTTGGTAAGCTTTGTTTTTTTGAAGAGACTACTGGATGAATTGTTTTTTCTTTTTTTGGTTTTTGAAGTGTCGGAGTAGCAATTTTTGTTATATTTAAATGTATCGTAGATTTCGATAAATTGGAGGATAAACAAATCGAACGTTCTATGGTAACATTTTTTTGAGAGGCTGTGGCTGGTACATTGCTTTTTTATTTTCACTCGAATGATAGTTGTTAGGGAAGTGTAGGTGTGAAAAAAGAAGTTGGAATTTTTGTTGTATTGCAATGTATCGTAGCCTTCGATAAATTGGACAATAAACAAATCGAACGTTCTGTGGTAACCTTTTTTTGAGAGACTGTGGTTGGTGCTTTTTTATATTTATTCTCGTGGTAGGAAATAATAGGAATGGTAGGTGTTGGGATGAATTGTGAAGGAGAGTGTGTGTTGGAGAATGGTAGAAATTTTATAACATTTGATAGATTAAGCAACAATTATGTGTTTTAATTATTCACTATGCAAATTGTCCTATGCAGAAGCACGCTATATTCTGTCAACCCAAATTCCATCATCGATCAAACTAAATCAAAACATCCTAATTCCTATCGTTCCTAAAATAAAAAAGGACATCGTTATAGAAGTGTCTGTTCTATTAAAATATGCCATAACCTTTGATGAATTGAACAGCAATCAAATATTCTAATTATTCGCCCTGAAAGCTTTTCCCTGGATAATCTCCATTCTGCCAATCCAAATTTCACCATCGATCAAAGTAAATCGAAACATCCCAATTCCTACCGTTTCTAGAATAAAAAAGGACATCGTTTTAGAAATGTCTGCTCTATAAGAATATACTATAATATTTGATGAATTCAACAACAATCAAATATTCTAATTATTCACTCTGAATAATTATTCTCTAGAAAATCTCCATTCCACCAGTCCAAATTGCACCTTCGATCAAACTAAATCAAATCACCCAAACTCCTATCGTTCCTGAAATAAAAAAGGACATCGTTTTAGAAATGTCTGCTCTATAAGAATATTGTTGGCGATGCAAACGCGCTTTGTCGCGTCAACCACTGCAAACGCGCCATGAGGCAGTGCTGCTAGAACCCCTCAAATCTACTTTGCCGGTTTTCCTTCTTACACTTCTTCCGGTGGACGCCTCGCGTTTGCAACGCCACGCTTCTATGCATATAACCGAGCGTACTTTTGTAAAGTTATGTTAAGTGTCGTTATTTTGTGCTGTATCGTATCCTTGTATTAAACAACGTACGCAAATACAAAATCGTTAATGAATATGTAGTATCGGGGGCCTCCATACCCAAATAAGAAACCTCGAAGGGACAATAGAGAGGGAGTGGTTGGCGTAGCGCGCAAAGCCGAAGGTCCCGGGTTCGATTCCCGTTGGGTCCCTCAAATATTTTTCCGTCGTCGGTTTCTACATATGGGGTCTCGTCCGGGATGGAGACATCTACGGCTGCACGAAGCCCCAAGAGGTGTGCGATGAAAACATCTCGAGGGTTGCACGTCTCCCAAAAATGCGTTGTTTCGGCTGTGTGTCACTGTGGAGGAGTGTGCCCGAAAGTGTTGAGTTTTGTTGAGTTGTTGAACTTAGGTCATTCGAGGGCGAATGTCAGTTCAGGATGGGCGAGTGTAGTATCGGGGGTCTCCATACCCAAATAGGAAACCTCGAAGGGACAATAGAGAGGGAGTGGTTGGCATAGCGCGCAAAGCCTCGGCTTGCTAAGCCTAAGGTCCCGGGTTCGATTCCCGTTGGGTCCCTCAAATATTTTTCCGTCATCGGTTTCTACAAATATACTATAATATTTGGTGAATTGAACAGCAGCAATCAAAGATAGCTCTAAAATCTCCTATCCGGTCGCGAGAGCCCATCGGCCAGTAAAGAGCTATAAACTTAATAAACAGTCCTTTCCAGCCGTCTTCCTAGCCCCCAACAAATTCCTTCCCTACCATAAAGCAGTTCAAGTCGCATCCTGGTCATGTTTTTCCTATCCCTTTCCCCAAATTATTTCAACCTTTGCAAGCCACCTTCACCCTCACGTTCTCCTTCCACTAGTTTCCTAATAACCAATCACATATCCGCATTTTTCGACTCCTTTCCACCACCTTCGACTTCCAACCAATCACCACATGCATCGAGCTAATATATTCAAACGCACTACTACAAAATACACGAGTTCAAAAACCTTTCGACCAAGAACAACATCATTTCACCATCACCACACCAACGATTAAAATTTTGTCCTTTCGGGATTAATTTGTCGGGAGCGCAACGATACCAATTCGCGTTCGAGATTAAACAATTTCGCGAGTCGAGCATCGTACATCTCCATTCCACCGTCGATCAAATAAAATCAAAACACCCCCACCTTTGATCCCTCTCAAATTAAAAACCGAACATCCTTCCATCCACCGCTCCGACCACCCATGAACCCATATAACCCCACCCTTCCTCACAAGTCTCCCGTTAAACATTTCTCCACCTGGACGATCCCTCAACGAGTCGCTTTGCCCATTAAACGCAATACCGCCATTACGATCGTCCTCTTTAAAGGGAAGCACGCCCTTCTAAAAGATTCATGAAAACAGCGACGCGAAGCGGTCGTTTTCCACCCTTCCCCCTATGTGTGTCCCTCCCTCCCGGCAAACCTTCATCCAAAGCAAAACCAGCGCGTTTCACCAACGACGACGACGACGTCGACGTCGCGGCGATAAGTCAACTCTTCGCGGAGAGAATCGAGGGTGGAGGGAACAGAGCATAGTAGACGCAGAATTTAATAACCATAGGCCCTCGACGCGGCGGCGGCGGAGGACGAGGAAGGGGGGGTTGAGAGTCGCGTAAGACATGGATGTAATCTTGGTGGGGTAACTCATACGTTAAGAACCGGAGGACACATTCCAGCGTCGCTAACAAACGCCGTTGGCATGCGCACACAGAGAGGAGCTGTCTCGGTTGTTCGTCGATGGGTAGGCAAAGGTTCGAGACATAATTCTAATTTTATTGCCTTACCGAGAGATGCCGCTCTTACCGTACCGAACGAGTCTTCGAATTTACGACCAATTTTTCTCATTAATTTTCATAAGTTCGACATGTGAGCGCGGGCGGTGTCGTGCACAAAGCCGAGCCTCTCTTTGCCTCTCTCCGCGAGTGTGATACGACGGCAAGGAATGAAGTGGAGGGGCGTACAGGATGACGTGCATCCGGAACGCGGCGCATTTTCCGTCGTCTTATCTTGAACCGCTACTATGGTTCGATGGTTATGCGGGGACGCGGCGCCAAACTTCGACGATGGTATGGAGCCTCTTAGTTGGAAGAGAAGTTGGAAGGTTCGAGGGAAAACAAAGGATTTTTCAGGTGTATTAAAAAATTTCTTAACCGTGGGTGATTGAGGATCGTTGGGAGGGTGAAATTGGTTGCAGTCATTTTGGGATGGTTAGGGTGTGTTGGATTTGATTATTATTCGAGTATTTGAGATGTAAGGAATATTCGGCGGGATCCGATATTCGAGGAACAGTTTAAATATTGGAAATGTCTGAATGAAGAATTTTTGGTGAATTCGGGGAATTCGTGATTGGTACCTCCTGAGGGTGAAAAGTGTGGAAAGTAGGTGCGCTAATTTTGAGATTGTTAAAGTGTACTGAATCTGATGAATATTCGAAATGTAAGAAATATTCGGCGTAATTCGAGAATTGAACCCTTCAAATATTGGAATCATTCGAATGAAGAATTTTTATTCGAAATTGTCCGAATGATACTTATTTTCCGAATAAATAATTAACAGAGAAAGCAAATAACATCGGTAATAGTGTCAGATAAACTGACATCTAGCAGAATGCGATCTACAACGTGACCTGATTCTATACCCGCTACTAAATTCTACATTCACATTCAGAACGCAACACTGAATATTTCATGGATCAACGATACCAAAGAAAATTCTCCTCTATTTCCCAAACAACGTCATTAAAACATACATACCTGTGTGTCATTTACTTGGACTTGTGATCGAAGTTCGGAAAAGTGTATTTAAAATAACAATAATACTTTAGTAAGAAAGTAAAATAGAAACTAAACGTCTAAGTTAATTATAAATCCACGTTTTCTACTCAAGGTCTACTCTCTTCCAAATCTTACCCCACATTGCCGTTACCACACACTTTTTCGAGGCCTCGCTGAAGAACCTTTTCTCTACTTACGCTTTTATTGCCCTCGCCCTCAGTTTCTTCAGATTATTTATTACGTAATATTCTTGAGAAACGAACAAACTGTTACACCCTCAAATATTTTCCTTCTTAGTTCTTAGTTTTATCTGTATTTACAACGAGTCACCCACTTTCACCATTACTCATAATGGACTCTTCAACTCTCCTACATAGTCATAACCCAAATCTTCCCTAAACCCTTAAATAGCCCTATTTTCTCCATTTCCGCGCTCATTCTCTGTTTTACCACGCACACTTTTGCCAACGTCGATGGGCCACTTGACTTTAACAAAGCCTAGAAAAGCGGAAATTCCACAGGATTCCGACGCATCCGTCGAACACTTCCTCCGATCGTTGTTCACCCCACCCTAAGATAACGCGCTAAGAGCGAAATGGAGGGAGGTTGCGATGCACCGAAGTAAACTGATTGGTGATTTTAGAAAAGGAAAAATCACCAATCAGGGTGTTTTTAGGAAAATAGGAGTCTTCGTCGAGGGAAACCGCAGAGATTCCAGCAGAAACACTTCGCCACTCGCAAGAGAAACACTTCTCACTTCGCAGTAGACTTTATACCTCGAATTAGTTGTAGAACATAGAACATAAAATAAAGACTTAGTGTTTCAATCAAGATACTGGTCCTTCGTAGCCTTAGACCATTATTCGGCACACACGTGCAAAAACTGGCAACGCTTGAACGATCGAAAGATCAGCCGCAAGCCCTAACATTAGTCTTACGTTTAAAATCTAAGGAACCACAACGTCACTCTGTAACAGTATTACTATAAATAAAGCACTTTAAACAATCTCCGGAGAAAAACAAACAACTCCCTCGCTTTTCACGTGATCGGCTCTGCGACTATAGTCATTGGCTGTCACATATTACAACTCAGGGCCAAGTTATGGTGGTCCCTTGCCGAGGGGTCTTGCAGGCAGAAACCTTAATGATTTCCAAATGTGTATTTTATGACTTCAGGTACTTTTCAGTGGTAAGCAATAAATGTAGTTACTCCAGAAAATTGGAAAAAATGTATTGATCACGTGATAACCGATTTTGAAGAAAAATTTTGGCAATTAGATGGTATAATTGAATCAGCAATAGAACCATTTATTATAAATTTAAATGATTCCGACGATAGTTTAGTATCAAATACCAGTTGTGAGAGTAACATAGAATAAAGAAATAATAATTACACGGAACTTCTCTTGTACTTTCATTCATCCTGTTATTTAGGTATATTTATATAACAAGTAACTCCATACCATAGTCAAAGAATTTTAATTTAAAAAAAAAAGCTTATCCTACGATACGATATGGGGATCTGGAATCCGTAAGTCGGCCCTGCCCTGTTCACGTGCTCGTGTTTATACTTGGTGACTCGTCTCGTTGAATGGAGTATAGTTTAGCTTTACTACATCTGTTTAGTTTTAAACCTAAATGCTTATGATACGTGACAATAAGGCCCTTCGGTTCCAAGCGGGGTCGCAGGCAATCTTCGGGCGTTGCGTTGGAACGTTCTCAGTCCGTATACAGTGCTCTTGCTAGCAAGTAGAAAAGCGAACCTTCCTTGTCTATAATAAAAATTACAGTTTGAAATAAGAATTAATTAATCATTTAGTAATCCATAAAACCCATAATCCAATAATTCACACAAAAAAATTTTCGGTCAAGACATCGCTCTTATCACTCATGCATTTTCATTCAGGTCCAAACACTCTTCCCTCGCACCTCACTCGATTCAACTATCTCTCGGCCCAAACATTCTTGCCTCACACTCTACGCTACTTAACCAAATAACAAACGAATCCCTAAAACCAAACCTTCGTTTCAACCGTCAACAAGTCGTCACAAATATCCCCCGGATATCAAACCCCGTAAAGTCCCGGAGCAGCGTTTACGAGGAGAAGAAATCCTCGCGTATCCGACGAAACAGGGGCGTTTGTCGAGGGTGTGAGAAAATTTTTCGGGCACAGCGGAGTGGAAAGAAGCGTCTTCGACGTTTCGAAGTAGTAAATAATGGAGGGTGACGAACGGGGGATGGCTGTGGAGGATGCGCGAATAGGGAGAGAAGGAGAACGTGCTCGCCTAGAGAGAGAGGAATGAGAGGGAATAGAAAATTGCACGGTAAACTCGTGCCACCGTTTCCACCTCGACGTGGTAAATTGAGAATAAACAGGCGGGCTCCTTGCCTTCTTCCCTCGGACCACGGGGAAGAATATTTCGCAAGCGGCGCGGCGGAGGAGAGCTCGCGGAGGAATTCGCCGGAGGAATCCGTGCGGCGCGGTAATCGAAGAACGGGGAACCGTAGACTTTAATCAATTACGTTATATATTAACAGGCGGCCGCGGAAGAATGAAATTCACTCTGTTCCGTCTCCTCGGAATAGAGAGATTCCGCTTATTGCGTTCTCGTCCTCCGCGGGATCCGACGATCGCTTTCAATTCGCTGCGTCTCGTCTACGGGGAGACGTGGTTACGCGTTTTACCATCGGAATGAATACGAACGGTTCTAGCAATTTAATCGTGTCTTTTGAAGGGGAGAGATGGGTATTAGATACTTGGCAGATCTTGATTGGGCGGAATCGGTGGTGTGTGATTTATGGAGTGATACAGAGTTAACCCTTGTTTCTTAATTTTCTTTTCAATAACTTCCTGCTATTTTAAGAATTTTAATTGAAATGCAGTTCAAACGACATTTGGTTGATAGGAACCAATTTAAACAATTTTTTTTACTAATTATTTTGAAAATAGCATTAATGGTGTTAGCACAATTCAAAAAACGAACACAGTGTAGGTTAGTAATCAAATGTATTATTTAACGAATGTCAGCGGTGACTAAGGTACTCGGATGTCCGTCTCGATCGACGGCTATAATGAGAGTGTCCTATCCCGCGTTGCTCCGAAAAACCGTTGGAGCCCCCTCGATTTTCCGGGGAAAGGGCTTAGTTTATGGCACCCTCGGGTGACAAAGTCCAGGTCACCACTTCGCCGCCGAAATCTGGCATTCCTTACAAGGGTCACATATGTGTGTACCTATTGCTTATCTAGGTAAAAAAATATTGCAAAATATAATACACCTTTAAACTGGCATTGTAGAAATTACTTCACTCGTATCTGTGAATAAAACTGACGTCGAGTCACACTCGACAAAGTAGTCCAAAGGGTTAACACTAATCGTACCGATACTTTGCGCGAATGAAAATTCAGTAGTTTGAGACTGAAGCAGCCAGAAAAACCCCTGTTGGTTAAAAACATATGTCATAACTGAGTGTGTAAGAGTTATTCATAACTATTGCATAATTTTCTATTTGGAGTGTTGCTATGCTAAAATATTTTAGAAATTGTGCTATACCACCAGCAAGGTGTGCAGTTTTTCTGAATTTCACTAATGATTCTTTTCTACCGTTTTTCTGTCGTTTCAATGGAGCAGGAAGTGTAAAGAATATTCGTAATACGTTCACAACCGCGCGTGAACGAAGCGAGAAAATTGATACTGTAATATCAACGGTCGACTTTGCTCACAGGTGCGAAAATGCGAATATTCTTGCACATCTACTTTACCTACCCTATGTCTGCCACGTTACCTACCCCGATGTATCGTTGTCTTACCTGTGGCCACAGGTAGATACCTCTTCCTTACCTGTCGCCGTGTACACCTGTCTTACCTACACCTATCTGACGGTTTTCTTAGAAAAATTGTGAATTAGTATTTCGTATCTTTGAAAATAAGCTTCGCTCTGAAATTATCCAATGTAGCTGAAATAGCTATTAAATATACTAGGCACGAAAGCACCTATTTCAATAATTCCTTAATTGACGAAGTAGAATATTTTTAATCAAATTTTGTTTTTATGCGTTTTGGTATCTCGTAAAAGTCGCGTAGACATTGTAAAGAAACGTGATAGGTATTGTATATCGTTTGACGAACAGAATCTTGCAAACGTGCCTAAAGAATTTTCAAACCTGTTTTTCTCAAAAATTAAGCTTCGGACGAGTAAATTTTATTTTATATATACCATTTAATTCTGCGTAAGGAATCACCACCTGCTCGCTGTTTGGTAATTTAACGTTTAGTTCCTTGAAAGCATAGGAAAAATATTCTCAAAAGATTTGTCCGGTCGCGCAGCCCACCGGCCAGTCACACATCATAAATTAATAAACAGTCCTTTCCAACCGTCTTCCTAGCCCCTAACAAATTCCTTCCCTATCATAAAATAGTTCGAGTCGCTCCCTGGTCATGTTTCCTATCCCTTTCCCCTTTCCGGGTTTTCCCTAAATTATTTAAACTTTTGCACACCACCCTCACCCTCACGTTCTCCTTCCACTAGTTTCCTAATGTCCAATCACACCTCCGCATTTTTCGAGACCTTCTTTTCCACCACCTTCAACGTCCAACCAATCAGAACACACACCAACCTAATATATACCCACGCACCACCACAAATAAACGAGAGTTCAAAAATATTCTGAAGGAGAGAACTTATTATTCACCATCACCACACCAACTACTAGAATTTCGCCCTTCCGGGATTAACACATCGGGAGCGCAACGATACGAACTGAGAACGAAGCTGAAACCAGTCTCGTTCACGAGTAGAGTATCGTATAGGATTTTTAAATGTTAATTAAAATCATTTATTTTTGACTATTTATTTGCAATACCTCGGGCTGCACCCTGCATAATTTAACATTTTCTTCCTCAAGAACATTGAACAAATTTTCTTCGAATATTCTCAAACGATTCCTAAACATGAACCAAAATCAAATACAGTGGATTCCGGTTAATTGGGACACATTGGGACCGGACTGATTTGTCCCAAAAAAGCGAATTTCAATTCAAAAACGTATGTGATATTCGGTCTTGAATACGAATGTGTGTTTAAGCATGCAAACAAAGCTAACAATAAGTAAATAAACACGTATTTATATTCCGTTCTTCAGTATCTGTCCGGCGTCCCAATTAACCGGAATCCACTGTAGTAACCGTTCGGTAATTAATACGAAACAGCGTATACAGTTACTCTCTTTTTACAACAATTCGCAGGTTCGCTCGAAGGCTTGCAAACAAATAATCGTTCGCTCGAAATCCAACGATTCCCAGAGCTATCATCCTCGAATCAAACCGCTTTCAGCCGCCCGTTGCCTTGTCATTTCCAGCATCGCGAGGCTGAAACATTTGGAAATTGCATCGGGATCACGCACAGCCGACGAGTCGTGTCTACGTGTTTCCCATCCATCAGCCTATGAAAAGCCCGCCAGTTGCAGAATTTGCAGCAGAAGAGGGGCCTTCCGGAACATCCTTTCAATTCACGCCAAGCGACCCAAACGACGACTCGAACCGTCTCGGACACGGGATTTCCAAGGGAAAGTTGAACAAGACCGCGGAAAAGTCGGGAATCGCGTCGCTCACGCGCGATTTATCCGTGAAATCGAAACGGTAAGAGGTGCGAGGACGAATCGAGCGGAAAACGCGACGCGTCAACGGGAAAGTTTTATTCTCCTGGAACTCTGTACTTTTCATAAAACTCCTTGGAAAAACTTTGACCAATCTTCGAATGGATTTTAACGTGGAATCGAGCCTGGAACGTTCTTCAATCGACGAACTATGTCGCGCCACGTGTTACATTTTACGCGCCATTTTTTATTACTGCGCGAACGGCGATTTATACTGAGCGATGCACGTTAAAGTATTTTAAAATGAATTTTAAAATTGTACGATAAATAATTTCATACTTTCTTTCGAGTTCTTTAATATTTTTAGTGTTACCAAGGAATGCAAATAAATATTCAAACAATTTTTAAACTTTTTTTTATTATAAAACGTGTTTCATTACAATTTTAAGGAAAATACACCTATCCCCCGATTTACACGGTACTTTATTTCCACGATTTCACTTTTACACGGTTTTCAAAATAACCGCTTTTCAGAAATATAAACTGTTAAAAATAAAAGTTTATACTGCGCACATATTTGTACAGTCATTTTTTAATACCGTTCGTTTGTTAACACTGGCATTAAACCAAAAAATGAACGGAATTTCCCCCTTTTTTGCACACAAAAAGCATTTCTGAATATTTTTTCTTTTTCATTTTCATTTTATTTTTATTTTACATTTAAAATAATGAATTTAATTCAATCACTGACTAAATTATGCGCATTTTGTTTTCTCCCCGATTTACACGGTTTTTCATACAAAAAGCCATGATTTCGATTTACACGGTATTCTGAGGAACCGATCATCCGTGTAAATCGCGTCACAGGTGTACTTTGTTTCGCGTAAATTTCAGTGTTGATAAAAGATGAACATAGATGAAAAAATAATTCTGGAACCTTCTATTATAAAAGGAATTCCATAGCAATTTTAAGGAAAAATAAATTGTGGCGGGGACGTCGTCGTCCACAAACCCTTACCGAACCTCGTTCTATTCTTCCACGCGAACTTTTTTTTTGCAACTCCTTCCGTTCTTTTGTCTCTCCCCGGGTTAAGACTTGCCTTCGTCCTCGAGTGGCCTAAGAAGCGCACATGTGCCATCCAGAATTTTCCGTTTCCACCACTTTCTCCACTTCTATCTTTATCTATCGCTACTCCTGTCTCCCTATCCTAACAATATAAAAACCCAGTACGCCTACACCTCCGGACAGTTTGTTCCTTTACCGACCATCGCGACGTACCCGCTGCCGCCGGGACAATTAACAAAGTAAACGATTGTATTTTCTGGACCAATTGTACGCCGACCATACACTTGTACTTTAATAAATTGAGGTGAAAACAGGGTAACGACGTTCCTCACCCACCTCAAAATAATGAAAACTGTTCCGAACGGAACAACGGTTCCCAAAAAATCATAAAACCGCCCTGACCGAGCCTCGACCGTTAGACGAACGTACCCCCCGTAAAACTTGTACCGAACGGCAGCGTAACACATTTTTTGCCACCCATTATACCTAACCTCTAATTAGCAACCTAGTCGATTTTCCTCTCCTTCTGGGATTTTCCAAAACTCTAGCCACCTCGACCTTCCATCCCCACTTTTACCCTTTCCCTATCCTCTTGCAAATACCCTAAGACCAATCACCGAATTTCTGTCGTTCCAATTTTCTACCCCCAGATTTTAACTCTCATTTTCTGTACTCCTCCAATTTTTCAAGCAGTCTTCCTCCGAACACCAAACGATACGCTCAAAAAACGATCAGCCGAGTCTGTTGTAGAATCAAATGCCGGGACTTGTACTTTACCAATAAATTAAATAAAACTTGTACTCCGGATTCTCGCTAGTTTCTCAGTATAAGACATTCCATTCGTCGTGATCCAAGTCCCGCATTCGTGCACCGATACGACACCACAAACATTATAAAGAAGGGATTCCCGTTGCCTCAAGTAGGGCACTGTAAAACGTCCTCTTCTAAAAATATTAAGAATAATGTGCAATAAAGACTTTTGGTAATAAACATTACCGAAATGAATGAAATTAATGAAATTTCTAATCGTTAGAAAATTGATCCCTCGGAACATTAAACTTAAGCATTCAAAATTTCTAAGTTTCTTCATGTTAACTTAAAGTTCATGCAATGTTTGATAATACTCTTTGCATTTAAAAAACAATTTTCATTCCTCCCATAAAACTCCGTTTCACTCTACCCAATCTGATACCTTCTATCACCACCCGAAAATTCTCTCACACATCGCGAAAACAACCCCGAAAAGAAGATTCACCCCAATCATCCGATCGCTAACTTCACCACCTAAATCTCCCCCAATTACCCAGCTAAACATCCTAACACAGCCTCGTTATGTCTCGGAGCAATTTTCTCCGCCTGTTATCTGTAACGAACTACCCTCGGTATTAACGGGAGAAGAAACGAGGGTGCGAGAGCACCGATTTCCGGAAGATCTTACACGTTTCGAAGGTTGGGCGAAGTTTTATCGTTGGAAAAGCTGCGCGAGGGTGGTTATTATTAATTGTTTCCACGAGAGAGAGAGAGAGAGAGGGAGAGGGTTTTAACTGTGAGCTGGTCGGTTAAAGCTTCGGTCTTTTTTACGACCGTTGAACCACGCCGCACACGTTCGTTTTCCTCTTTCTTTCTCTCTCCTTCCCTCTCTGTAACCCCGTTTCGTTCGATTGCGCCGCGAACACTCGACCGGAAACTTCATTTACATCGGCAACATCTATAAAACGGATTAATCACCGTTGGCCCCGTGACGTCGTGCAGCAGGTTGGACGAACCTGGTTCGACAGATAGAATTTAACCGCGAAAAGACTGCAGCAGGTGACCGCGTTTGGACGTCGCCGATGCCATTCCAAATATTCACGTTTCGACCTTTGATGCGACGCGATTCCGCTTGTAACCGGAGGCTCCTGTGTTTCTCCCGCGCGACACGATGTATCTCCATGTTTCTCTATCTCTGTATCTCTTCTCCTTCTCTCTTTCTATTCTTCTCTTCTTTCCTTTCTTTCTGTATCTCTTCTCCTTCTTCTTCTCTCTGTGTATCTCTTCTCTTTTTCTCCTTGTATCTCCTGTCCTTCTTTTCTCTCTTCTCTCTGTATCTCTTCTCCTTCTCTATTTCTATATCTCCTCTTCTTCTTTCCTCTCTTTCTGTATCTCTTCTCCTTCTTTCCTTCTCCCTCTGTATCTCTTCTCCTTCTGTATCTCTCTGTGTATCTCTTCTCTTTTTCTCCTTGTATCTCCTGTCCTTCTTTTCTCTCTTCTCTCTGTATCTCTTCTCCTTCTCTCTTTCTATATCTCTTCTTCTTTCCTCTCTTTTTGTATCTCTTCTCCTTCTTTCCTTCTCCCTCTGTATCTCTTCTCCTTCTGTATCTCTCTGTGTATTTCTTCTCTTTTTCTTCTTGTATCTCCTGTCCCTCTTTTCTCTCTTCTCTCTGTATCTCTTCTCCATCTCTCTTTCTATATCGTCGCTTCTTCTTTCCTCTCTTTCTGTATCTCTTCTCCTTTTTTCCTTCTCCCTCTGTATCTCTTCTCCTTCTCCTTCTCTCTGTGTATTTCTTCTCTTTTTCTTCTTGTATCTCCTGTCCCTCTTTTCTCTCTTCTCTCTGTATCTCTTCTCCATCTCTCTTTCTATATCGTCGCTTCTTCTTTCCTCTCTTTCTGTATCTCTTCTCCTTTTTTCCTTCTCCCTCTGTATCTCTTCTCCTTCTCCTTCTCTCTGTGTATCTCTTCTCTTTTTCTCCTTGTATCTCCTGTCCTTCTTTTCTCTCTTCTCTCTGTATCTCTTCTCCATCTCTCTTTCTATATCGTCGCTTCTTCTTTCCTCTCTTTCTGTATCTCTGCTCCTTCTTTCCTTCTCTCTCTGTGTCTCTTTCTCCTTCTCCTTTTCTCTTTTTCCTTTTTTCTCTCTGCATCACCTCTCCTTTTTTTCTCTCTTCTCCTTTTCTCCTTCTCTCTATATATCTCCTCATTTTTTTCTCCTTCTTTCTCTCTATATCTCCTCTTCTCTCCTCTCTTGCACTCATTCTCTCTTTCTTCTCTCTCTCTCTCTCTCTCTCGATCTCCTCTCTATGTTCTGTTCCCAGCCATCAATGATAGCGATCCACCGGAACGTCGAATTAACGGTAAGTGATAGATACGCAAATCCAGAGTACTTTCAGCGGTTAATCCTTTTATCGACCGTTTTTACAACTGCAAAATGTCAAATTCCATTCCATTTTTCTAGTCTACTCCCCCTAGCATTTTCCTATTTTCGATAGCTTTTCAAAAAACTACAAATGAAAGTACCAGTCAGTCAATTAGTAAAGTTAGTTAAAACAACGAGCACCGTTGAGCAACAGAGCCTCGAAGAGAAGTAGATGAAACGGTGACCTCATTTCCGGTATCACCGATGCTACCTGGACACTCACCTTTGTCAACGAAGTACAAGACTGCTCGAAGGATTCACGTCTCGACTCTTTTATCGAGCAAAAGGGGAGACAAAGACGATCGAGAATGTCAAAGTTTGAAACTGTGCAGCGACCAGGGAGCAACCTGAATACTACGGATCATTTAACGAATTAACAATTATAATCCCCGATTAGAATTCTCCTAGTTAGCATAAACGACAGTCAGCGAAACTGGGAACTCCCACGGGCGAAGAAAATCGTGACTTTCCGGAACTTCGACGGAATATCGTGGAAAATAGGATTGAATTATGCTCGAATTACGTGGATCCATATATCTGCTTCAGACACTTGCATTTGTAACAGGAATTTATCGGTCCGACAGAAACCATAATTGAGTCGAACATTTCCAAGTGGAAGTTTGACTTATCGACGAAGAAACTTTTCTTTGAGAGACTGGAAATGGAGCGAAAGGGTTGACATTCTGCGCTATCAAAGGAAGCGTTCATCGATCGAAAGGATCAGCCTGGTCCATCTTTCGCAGAGGTCGGAAAATCGTGGCTTGAATTGAGTTACCTTGAGTTGGGAAGGTAGTAACGTTGGAAAGGTGGATGTGTACTGTTAATCGAGAAGTTAGGCATTTTTTGAATTCGCAGGAAATTAATTAGCGCAATGTTGTGCGAGTGAAATTGCAGGCTTGCCTGACAAGATGACGCTGCTTTTCCACGAAAGCTAAGTTAAAATAATCCTTCTAAATATTCCTTCATCGTTCTTTTAATTATCAAAAAAGGATTCCACGAACATCGTCCATTTTGAAACTATTAAAAATCTCATTTCAATTCAAAAATTGACCTCCAAAATATATAAAATCGGCAGAAATGCATTATTGAAAAGACAGAAGATTTATAATATTCTTCAAAAAGCAATTTATTATTTAAAAATTTTTTAGAATCTATGAAACACCTCGTTTCGATCAAAAAATGGATTTTCCAAAAATAGGCGGAAATGTCAGAATATTTCTATTTTTCAAAAACCAATTTGTAATTTAAAAATTTCTTAGAATCTGTGAAAAACCTCGTTTTGATCAAAAAAACTGCTTTCCAAGAAATATTATAAAATTGCTATCCTTCGGTTCAATCCATTTCCGCCGTTTGAAAATACTGCATCTCCAAATAATTCGTTGAAAGGGATAGAAAATACTAAAACAAGATAGAATTCTCTTAAAAAATATTTATTCTCAAGTGTGCAAGGTTTCAAAATTCGCTTCAAAATTACATCGAGTCGCTTCTTTTTATTAAAATAGAATCTTTACAAATATCGGTAAATCCATCTGTCGAAAACAATTCACAACGTTACAATCTTCAACGTAGGACAATGCGTGCAACTGGCGAAACAGTCTCCTCTTTGATGCGCCAACGGTGACGACCATAACGGCTCGGCATTGTCCAAAATGTCATTCTCCTCGAGACCGTTCTGTTTCGATATCGAGAACGATTCCAATTTGTCGAAGACGTACTTAAGGCCCTTCAACAATCGACTTTCACCGCAAGCCTTTGTGGAGAGACAATTCAACATGATGACTTTGCTCCTCAAATCGTTCAACCGAAGCGAAGCTTTCTGCAAATCATCCTCCATTCTCGTCCTTTGCTCTGCTTCCTCGTTCAGCAACGTTTCGTTGCCTCTTAATTCTTCTTTCAACTTGCAGTTGGACTCGATTAGGTTCAGTAACTGCGATTCCAGGTCACAGAGTTTCTTTCTTCGATAAGAATCCTCGTCTTTGATACTCCGTGTCTCTTTGGTCGGCTTGGCCTTCTTCTGCGTCCTTCTTCTCCGGCGACATTTGTGCAGCGAGTATTTGCCGAACCGCTCCTTGAACGAAATGAAATTTCTGTAGTGTGAAATGTGCAGAACATTGAGGATTTCGTTTGAATTATCGACGATTCAGTGGTAAAGTGGAGAAATTGTGAAAAGTTCATTTTTCAGGAGAAGGAAAGGTTAATCTGTCATAAAATCAATCGCCTTTGCATTCATTTTATCCATTATCTATGCTATTTATATTTATTTATTTTAATTGGAGGATAAAATCAGTGCAAACTGATTTTCTTCTTTTCTGAAAAATACAATTTTTGCAGTTTCGCAACTTTGTACTAATTTTATTCACCAAATATGCTATTTATGTTTTTTTTTTTTTAATTTTAAGATAAAATCAGTGTAAAGTGGGTTTCTGCTTTTCTGAAAAATTGAGTTTGTACAATTTTGCACCTTTGTACTAATTTTATTCACCAAATATGCTATTTATGTATTTTTTTTTGAAATTTTAGGATAAAATCAGTGCAAAGTGGTTTTCTGCTTTTCTGAAAAATTGAATTTATGCAATTTTGCAACTTTGCACTAATTTTATTCACCAAATATGCTATTTATGTATTTTTTTTTTAAATTTTAAGATAAAATCAGTGTAAAGTGGGTTTCTGCTTTTCTGAAAAATTGAGTTTGTGCAATTTTGCAACTTTGCACTAATTTTATTCACCAAATATGCTATTTATGTATTTTTTTTTTGAAATTTTAGGATAAAATCAGTGCAAAGTGGTTTTCTGCTTTTCTGAAAAATTGAGTTTGTGCAATTTTGCAACTTTGCACTGATTTTATTCGTCAACTATGCTATTTATATCTATCTTTTTTTTTTAATTTTAGGATAAAATCAGTGCGAAGTGGTTTTCTGCTTTTCTGAAAAATTGAATTTGTGCAATTTTGCACCTTTGTACTAATTTTATTCACCAAATATGCTATTTATGTATTTTTTTTTTTTTGAAATTTTAGGATAAAATCAGTGCAAAGTGGTTTTCTGCTTTTCTGAAAAATTGAGTTTGTGCAATTTTGCAACTTTGCACTGATTTTATTCGTCAACTATGCTATTTATGTTTTTTTTTTAAATTTTAGGATAAAATCAGTGTAAAGTGGTTTTCTGCTTTTCTGAAAAATTGAGTTTGTGCAATTTTGCAACTTTGCACTGATTTTATTCGTCAACTATGCTATTTATGTTTTTTTTTTTAAATTTTAGGATAAAATCAGTGCAAAGTGGTTTTCTGCTTTTCTGAAAAATTAAGTTTCTGCAATTTTGCAACTTTGCACTGATTTTATTCGTCAACTATGCTATTTGTATTGTTTTTTATTGGATTCATGGGTTAAAATAAATGGTGTTCACTGCGAATTCTCTTAAACGTATTTTACATCCTTCGGCGCGGAAGTACGTCTTAACGCTTCGAAAACCGCAGTCGAAGTGAAGGAAAGAAACCCGTAAGTGCACGACAGAAAGTCTGTTGCGCATTTAAGAAAAAGAGACCAGAATTGCCTCGGTCTACTATATTATTTTGACATAGCAGTGTTTCTCATACCTAAAACAAAATTCATTTTTTCTTACTACCTGACGCATTATTATTAGTAATAATCTTAACTGGAGGATAAAATTAGTGCAAAGTAGTTTTCTTCTTTCTCAAAAAATTAACTTTTCACACTTTCACAAATTTACCAGTGCAGCGTCTTTACAAAAAAAAGCAAAAGTGGATACATACTGTTCGATTTAAAAAACATTTCTCATCCTTCTTCGTAGATCCACGAATATCATTTTCAGACGCGTTTCGTCTTCGATCCACACGAAATCTCTTCTTCAGCACCATAGCTTCCGCCACGTCTCGTCTTCTCTTCGTTATCCTCAGTATCGTTTGAAGAGTATTAATCGGTATATGATTCTCCGTGAGATCCAACTTCGTAATCACATTGTTCGTTTGCAACAATTTAATCACGATCTCTGCTCCATGCTTGGTGATCCCACAGTGTCTCAAGCTCAACGATCTCAGCCAAACGTCGGCCTTCAAAGCGCACATCAATTGTCTCACTCCGTGATCTCCCAATTTTGGATTCCTATTCAAAATCAGCGTGTGCAGTCCTTGTGGCTGAAAGAGAAAATCCAACGAATTAAATAGGGTTTCCTTTCATTGAAAAATAACTCCATTCCAAAGCCTTGTGGCTGGAATTATCAGTAAATATGAAAATATAATAGGACACTTTCTTCTTCGATAAAAGAAACAACACGAAACTTTTATCTTCGATAAACAAACTAATACGAAACTTTTAACTATAAATTTTCATTATTATTTACTTAGACAAATTTAACTTAAACTTCTGTATTCAACAAATTTGTAATTAATTGAAAATATTTTACAATTTAAATAACTA
>NW_017100842.1:122314-124537 GCF_001263275.1 Habropoda laboriosa
TTCCAATAAAAAGTATAATACATACGAGGCTTTTATCTTCGATAGAAGAAACGACACGAAACTTTTATCTTCCATAAAAAATTCACACACTAAATACCAAAAATGATAATCACCATTTTCTCCGAATTTTCTTCGTAAGATTGCAATGAAAATTGATCCCAAACATTCTGCAACACGTCAGCCTTTCTCCTCTTCAAGAACACCGACAAACACGCGGCGCTTCTGTTCGACAGCCGACAGGACGACAAATTTAAAACCCGAATCTTCGGATTGTTCCTCAAGGATCCCAACAGCAAATCGCAACCTGCGTTAAAAAATAAATATACACTAACTAAAAGTGTTTTTGGTAATATTCGAACAAAATGGTACGAAAGACAAAACTCCAAAAAAAATTATAATTCAGAAAATATCATACATCGAATAATACTGAATGAAAAAAAAAAAAACACAAAAGGTGTCGATAATTCTTATATATTTAAAATGTTTGAAAATAATACTAACCAACGTCACCTATGAGACATTGCGTCAACGATAAATTCATCAGCTTCTCGTTGTTGTTCAAACCAGAGCACAGGATGTTCAGGTACTTCGACGCCAGCGGAATTCCATCGAGAATGATCGAAGTTAGGGTCGAAGAGTCCCTCGTGGACACGGCGATCGAATCGACGAGGCAGCGTACCAGGAAATTCGTGTAGAAGACTGGCCATACTCGATCGTTTCCTTTGCATCGCCTGGACGTGTCATCGAATGCCAGTCTAGGATTTTAATCTCTTTCTTTCTGGCCTGTTTTTTTTTTCGGTAAATTTTTCTGTGTTGCGTGTCATCGTCTCAGTTGGTTGAAAGATTCTGTCCATTTTTTGCCTTCCTCTAGTTCACTCCACATTCTTTGATTTTATATTCCCTCGAAAATCGTAATGCTAGATCTCTCCATTTTTCGTTTAAATCTTTCCCTTCCTTTCCATCCATTCTTTCGTTGGCCCAGGCGACGCGACCTGCAAGCTTAAACTTTCTGCGAGTAGTATCCGAAAGGGAGACAAATTCTTGCGGCAATAGGAGGTGATAATGTAGCATTGGGAGTTCAAGCCTTTTGTGTAGCAATTTTAATTGAATGCGAGGGATAGAAGTGCTGAAGTATTTATTAGTGAAATTATTAGTAAGAGTGATCTAATGTTTTTGAGTCGAGAGATGTGAGATAAAGTGGAAAATTGTTTGATTTGTTGCAATTTTGGTAACTGAGTTGCGAATAGAGAAGGATATGAAATGAAGTGGAAGCCTAATTTTAGTAAGTTGAAAATTTGAAGGCAAAGAATTTTTTAGGTCTAAGGATACGAGATAAAATGGAAAATTTTTTAATTTGTTGCAATTTTGGTAACTGAGTTGCGAATAGAGAAGGATATGAAATGAAGTGGAAGCCTAATTTTAGTAAATTGAAAATTTGAAGACAAAGAATTTTTTAGGTCTAAGGATACGAGATAAAATGGAAAAATGTTTAATTTGTTGCAATTTTGGTAACTGAGTTGCGAATAGAGAAGGATATGAAATGAAGTGAAAGCCTAATTTTAGTAAATTGAAAATTTGAAGACAAAGAATTTTTTAGGTCTAAGGATATGAGATAAAATGGAAAATTTTTTAATTTGTTGCAATTTTGGTAACTGAGTTGCGAATAGAGAAGGATATGAAATGAAGTGGAAGTCTAATTTTAGTAAGTTGAAAATTTGAAGACAATGAATTTTTTAGGTCTAAGGATACGAGATAAAATGGAAAAATGTTTAATTTGTTGCAATTTTGGTAACTGAGTTGCGAATAGAAAAGGATATGAAAAATGAAGTGACAGTCTAATTTTAGTAAATTGAAAATTTGAAGGCAAAGAATTTTTTAGGTCTAAGGATATGAGATAAAATGGAAAATTTTTTAATTTGTTGCAATTTTGGTAACTGAGTTGCGAATAGAGAAGGATATGAAATGAAGTGGAAGTCTAATTTTAGTAAGTTGAAAATTTGAAGACAATGATGTCTTTAGGTCTAAAGATATGAGATAAAATGGAAAATTTTTTAATTTGTTGCAATTTTGGTAACTGAGTTGCGAATAGAAAAGGATATGAAAAATGAAGTGGAAGCCTAATTTTAGTAAGTTGAAAATTTGAAGACAAAGAATTTTTTAGGTCTAAGGATACGAGATAAAATGTAAAAATGTTTAATTTGTTGCAATTTTAGTAAGTAAGTT
>NW_017100842.1:124596-132665 GCF_001263275.1 Habropoda laboriosa
AAATACAATTAATCTTTAAAAACTCTAAGGATACGAGATAAACTGGAAAATTGTTTAATTTGTAACAATTTTAGTAACTGAGTTGCAAATAGAAAAAGATACGAAATAGAGTAGAAAATTTTAATTTCCTCTAATCTTAGTAAGTTGAAAATTGGAAGAGAGAAATTTCTGCTACACAAAAGGATGACACATTGGGGTTCGATAAAAAAAAGCAGTGCACCAAAATATCAAAAAGCAAAGGCAATGAATTTTAAGCTTTGGGAAGCAACGAAAATTAATCGGTTCTCCTAACCAATTCTGATGAATTATATCTGATTAAATTCTCAAAGTACCTGAATTAAACTCTCGACAATAATTCCTCGAATAATTTCAATAAATTTCTCACGTTTCTTTTTTACATAACGTCATTGTTTTCCGTGTCGTCGTCGTGTGCGTCTGTCAGTTCAAGAATCGGATGAAATTTTTGCTCAGGACTTTTCCCGGTAGTTACCATAATTTTTCTAGCTTCTCCTCGGTATTCACTTTCTCCCGCACTTTTTTCCAGCGACTTCTACTATAGACACAGATTTTCGACAGACTTCGATTCTTAGCGATACTGTTTAGTATCGGGGACCAATCTTTTAGAGCCACGCGGTCCACGCAGAATCGCAGATAACCCACTGGTAAGTATGCTTGCACAGCGGGCAATGGTTCGACACATTTCTCTTGACACAGAACCTTTGTTAAAAAAAATACCGTCCTTACTATACCCAGAGTAACATTTTTTCAAAGAATTGCTAAACTTAAATTTGGATTCCTTGAAATTAAATCATCAGTGCTTCACTTTGGAATAAAAATATTTCTAATAAAATTTCTCTCATATCACGTTACCTTTACTTTTCATTTATTTATTTTAGCTATATTGAAATTTTAAATAACAGTTCTTTCGTATCACATTACCTTCGTTTTTTACTCGTTTACTTTTTGTACATTTTTCTTTTCTCTGATGAACTGTATATTATTTAGATTAGAAATGAATTACTGCTACACTAAATGCTGACAGTGGTAATTAGAATTATGATTAAGATAAGAATGTAATTTTTCACGTTTCAAATTTTGTTCAACGAACCTTGTATAACCAACCAAACTGGCCGTTACTCGTTCTCTTCACCTCTTTTCTATTTTGCATAATGCTAACTTCGATACACGCTCGTCATTCGCCTCTTGGTTTATCATTGTACAAACGTTATCGACCGGATAATATGCCTGAGCATGTTACCGGAACAGTTAGAGAAAATAAACGGTGCAATTAGAAAAGTGTCGCTTTTCCAGCGAAAAGTTTCGAAGAAAGAGAAGAAAGAAAACAGCCGTATCGGAATGTATCGAACATTTGACTATTGACATTCTTCGTTCGCAACTTCGTGTCACTGGGAAAAGTTCTACTAGTTTCCTGGAACATTTAAAAGATTCTCAAAGGGGAGAGATTAAGAATTCACTTTTCTTACTCCATTCGTGCAGTTTACGTTCTAATTAGTGAATACTACATGCTGAGGATAAATAGAACTCTATCTTACGTTCATAATTTATATTAAATAACGTTAACCCTTTCGTTGCGGCAGATTTTAATACGTAATGATAGACGACAAGTGATCTCAATAGTGACCGTAAAATCTTTCATTTTGCGTGTGAAAATTAAAGGAAAATTAAGAAATTGAAATGAAACATTTATCGTTTGCAAATTTTGTTTGTTAAATTAAAGCGAAGGAGCGGTAAAATTACGGTAAAAGTGTGACAGAAGGGGCCAAAAGCACAGCGCGAGCAGATATATTTGAAACGCCTATAGGCGGCAAGGTCACAGCGCGAGAAAGTATTCGCAGCGCCTATAGCCGCTAAGAGCGCGGCGCGGGAAAACTTTCAAACGCGCCAACAGCAGCGAAAGGGTTAAATTGAATTGAAAACATATTTAGACAGGAGTAGACTTACTTTCTTACATTATCTTACTTTTCTCTTAATTTAAGAAGTAACAGTTTCTCGTTAACAATGCCAAATGTTAATTAATTTCGTTCTATTTCAAAGAATTTCTATTCCTTTTTTTACCTCTACAAGCCAAATTAGCAATGTAATCTTACGTACTATTAATCTTAAATATCTCTATGGCACGTATGACCGCAATAACTGCATCCAAGACACGATTACATGGTTAGAACATTATTATTAAAATATCCTGCGAAGTTAAAATTGATCATATACGCCTTTATAATTTACCAGTTACAGTAAGATTTAACAATAAGACAGAGAAGTTTTAATAGTAAATGGAAAATCACTTACGCTTTATAATCAAGGAGCGAACATTGATTGCTATCGGTAGCCACTTATGTGCTTACATTTTTTTTTCTCATCGTTATGATTATCGTTACGAAGTTGTTTTTTTTTTTTTTTTAATACAACTGGCTTTCATTATGGTTCGTGTGTGTTTACCTCTTTTCCCTTTTTAATCGGAGGGATGCAAGAAACTGGTCTGCATTTTTCTCAACTGCCGATACAAACGTCACGACTCTATTTAGCATGGGTTGGCATCTTTAATTTTCCTGTGCAGATCGATCTTAAATTGCTTCGAAATACAACAACTCGAGGCCATCGTCCGAATTTTTCAACGTTTATCGGAAAATTACACTTTAACTTTGTCTCTTCTTTCTTTTCGTACGATTACAGAGGGTGAACGTTAAGAGTATTTACGATAATTTACGGTAACTATTGAACCTGCTCACTCTGTTTTACCAGCGCATTAACGATAAATATTAAAAATTAAGCGTGGTTAATGTTCGACAGGTAAGCAAGTGTAATAAAGAGGTGAATAACAAGAAATTATTCGTACTTGGTTTATCATGTTTATTTTATTTTGAAAATATCATACCAAACATTTTCAACTGTCTTTTCTCTTTGTTTAGATACTTTTCAATAGTAATTACGATGATCTTCATTGACGTTACATTCGAATCTTCGAGATGTTACTCAGCATACTATTCTCAATTGTTGACGACTACTGTTAATAGGAACTGTGGTATAATATTTTTCATACGTTGCAGAATAAATTAGTTTATGTTTTCTTTTTTAAGAATTGTTATAGGCTTCTTTAAATATTAACTTTAAAAGTCTATTTTATGTTCTCACTTTGTCTTTCCTTTTAACCTTACCTTTACGCGTCGATTTTATCTAGATTACGATGAAAAATAGCTACTAACATTTTTACAGCGATTAAATACTGTACTCTCTAATATTTCAATTTTAAACAGTAAATTTAACCTAACTCGTGCTTGTTTTACAATCAAGTTTAATTTAACTTGTTTCAACTACTTCGTTAAACGCAAGAAGGTACGTCGCATATTTTAACATTTAAATGTTACATATTTTCTCCACTTTTTTTCACGGAAATTTAGGGTAGGCTTTAAACGTTTAAATGTTGGAAACTTAAATTAACGAACAAATGGTATTAATTTATGGATCATTCCCTAGAAGATATTAAACTTCGTTTCCCAAATTAAAGGATCGATGTTCTTTCTTTTAACGAGAAAATAAAAATGGAACGAAGAAGCTGAACGATCGCTACTCTCTCGTGACAGAAATATTCACTGGGTCTACAAGTGGGAAGGTGCATTAATTGAAAGACCGTGTGCAAGATACAGTTCGACGGTACAACGAGTGAAATAATTAGCATGAGCTCACGGGCAAAGATAATTTCCGTCAAGGAAACTAAAGCACCTCTCTGAACAAATAATCCCTTTTGTGCCACCGCTGTGTAAACTGGCAATAACAATTATTGGACGATCCTTCTATTTGCCACGGGCAAATTCTAGACACTCGTAACTGCGATTACAATCTTTCCTCACTCCTGTCTCCGAATTTTTTCTACGTGGAGATGAATCATCTCTTTTGTTACGGGTTGGAAATTTCAATTTTAAACGGAGCGACGTGCCGTGGCAAAATATTTTAGGTTGTTGTTTTGTATAACTTTGCTGAATATTTTGTCTCGAATGGCTAAATGTTTTTCAAGATGAATTTTCAGCTTCCGATGTTTCCTCAATCTTATCTCCGAAATTTTTTACACGAAGATTAATTATCTATTTTTTGCCCAATGGACCGACATATCGTAGTGAAATTACAAATCTTAGGAGGAAAGATTCTGAAATTAGTTATTAATTGATAGTTATTTTTGAAATGGTAAAATTTTTTCAAAATGAATTTCGAGCTTCCAGTGTTTCCTTACTGCTAACTCCGAACATTTTTGCACAACGAGGAATTTTGTGTTGTTTTGCAGTTCGAAATTTGAATTTTAAACGGAGCGACGTACTATCGAAAAATGATAAATTTTACGAGGAAAGATTGTAGGTTGTTGTTTTGTAAAATTTTTCTGATTACTTTTGCTTGAATGGCTAAGATATTCCAATGTTTCCTCGTACTTATCCCCGAATTTTTCTGCATAGAGAGGAATCCTCTCCTTTTTATACTTTGAAATTTAAATATTAAATGGAGCGACACACCATAGTAAAATTATAAATCTTGGGAGGAAAGATTCTACATTTTTGTTTTTTTCAAATTCTGCTGCTTATTTTTTCTTGAATGACCAAATATTTTAACGTGCTTCTGATATTATATCTCATACTTAGACCCTAATTGTGTATAAAAGCATATTTTTGGCAGGTATTCCTAAATTTTCAGATCTCGAATAATTTTTAGCTTTCAATTTCAGTATTAAAAATTTCTTCAATTTTGTACCAATTCTTTTTTATACAGAGAAGACATCTTCTTTAAGTATAATTTTTGTTACATTTATGAGTAAATATCCAAATATTAGGATTCTTACCAGGAAAAATTCTACATTATTGTTTTATCAAATTTTCCTGCTTATTTTTTTTTCAAATGCCCAAATATTTCGAGATGCTTATGATATCATACTTTTGATATTAGATCCTAATTGTGTATAATAACATATTTGTTACGTATACATAAATTTGCAAATCTCGAATAATTTTAAGATTTTTCACACTTTTAATATCAGTATGAAAAATTTCTTCAATTTTGTACCAATTCTTTTTTTATATACGGAAGACAATGTTTTGAAATATAAATTTTTTTAAATTTAAATGTCCAAATATCGGGGATAAAGGGACTCGAATTCCAAGAAGTTACTTCGCAAACCTAACTTTCTCTGGTTTCTCCACTAGATGTTGAAATATTTCTCGAGCACGTTTTGCACCTTAGGATTTTGTAGCTTCTGCGAAACTAAACGGGTCGCGGTGTGCAATTGCTGTTCACCATTCAAACAGTGTACATCATTAGCCTTTCAAATCGAATAATACCTTCAAGGAGATTCTGCTGAATGTTTCATAACACGCTGTTCGGTATCGAGCTGCAAACCTATCACATATTATCGTATGCTAATGTTTCCATACACACGCGTTCCTTCGTTAAAAGCATCATTAATGTCCCTTCAATCAAATAAACACGATCAACCCATCGATTATTATAAACGCTAATTTCGTTACGTTGTGTTGGCTAACGATTTTAATTAACTCTATGCTATTAACTCTTTGCTTAAGAAAATTTCGAAATCGTTAAATTGAATATCTCAAGTGTATAATTGCCTTTCAATTTTGATACCAGAAATATTTTCTTTTCTGCAGAAAATTCTTCTACTAACTACTCGAAAGTATGTTATTTACTTAAGAAAATTTCCAAATAATTGGGTCGAATATTTCAAGTGTAATTGCCTTTCAATTTTGATACCAGAAATATTTTCTTTTCTGCAGAAAATTCTTCTACTAACTACTCGAAAGTATGTTATTTACTTAAGAAAATTTCCAAATAATTGAGTCGAATATTTCAAGTGTAATTGCCTTTCAATTTTCATACCAGAAATATATTTTTGTTCTCTAGAAAATATTTCTATTAATTGCTCAAACTTATATTTTTTACTCAAGAAAATTTCAGAATCATTAAGTCCAATATTTCAAGTGTAATTGCCTTTGAATTTTGATACCAGAAATATTTTCATTTCTGCAGAAAATTCTTCTACTAACTACTCGAAAGTATGTTATTTACTTAAGAAAATTTCCAAATAATTGGGTCGAATATTTCAAGTGTAATTGCCTTTCAATTTTGATACCAGAAATATTTTCTTTTCTGCAGAAAATTCTTCTACTAACTACTCGAAAGTATGTTATTTACTTAAGAAAATTTCCAAATAATTGAGTCGAATATTTCAAGTATAATTGCCTTTCAATTTTCATACCAGAAATATATTTTTGTTCTCTAGAAAATATTTCTATTAATTGCTCAAACTTATATTTTTTACTCAAGAAAATTTCAGAATCATTAAGTCCAATATTTCAAGTGTAATTGCCTTTCAATTTTGATACTAGAAACAAATTATTTTTTTCTCTAGAAAATATTTCCGTCAGCTATTAAAAACCAAGCTCTATCAAATTCAATTTCTGAAGCATTCTAATCACATTACATTTGCCAAAAAGACCTACGCAATTTTCACAAACATCGCAATTAATCTTACCAATAGATCAACATAACCACCCAACACATTATCGCCATTTACTTTACTAATTGCCCAGCATTCGTCTCTACCACGCTCTCATAAATAATTTCTCCGAATAATCCACATTATTATCCAAGACATTGTCGTCGTTAATCTCACTAACGGGCCTCTATCAATCTTCCCCTATCACCGCTAATTCCCCGCTAATATGCCCCTTAAACTGTCTCTTAAAATACCCGAAGCCCACCTACAACCGTAACCCAAATTCCACAAAACATATCACCGATCAATTTCATCACCTCCAAACAAATCCTTCCCACGATTCCTCTATCTTTCTCTAACTCTAACAACGAAACGCTAAATCTTTTCTATGTCACGTAACGTCGTCGTGTCCTTAGCAAACAGATCCACGCGTCCACGACAGTACTCCCAGAGAGCAAATAAAATATTTGGCTAGGTGTACGAGAAGAAGAGGGGCAGAGGCATCCCGATCCGTGGCCTCTTCTCTACGCAAACTTTAGTCAGTGGATTCGAGGCCACCATGCCGTCTACAACTGGGTCTGACATTGTTAAAACGTCATGCACATCTCGGGGCACCGTGTCGCCTAATAATCGATCCACGATCGATCGATCCTCGCTAAAAAATATGTGACTCGTCCGATCGTCATCGTCGAAGAAATTGGTGAAATCTCGTCGAGATCTGCGGTAGATCCATTTACCAGCGGCTCTAATTTCCAATTAGGACTTCTGTGAACTCTCGAGAAAAACTTGAAACGTCGAAATTCGAGAAACAAACGGTTCTAAATATTCCGCGAGTGAAATTGAACAGACATTGATAAACGTCGAGGATGGCTGAAGAATAAACGCGCGACCTCCGAGTCGAAATGTCTCTGGGAAGCTTCAGATCGATGTTGAAACACGATCTCGATCAGGATTCGATCGGTGTGGCTCTGCCGCGATTTCTCAACTTGGTCCACGTCCAAACGGATCGATCGTTCATTGATAGCCTCGAGATGATCTTAATAAATCTTCCGAGCTCTTCTGTCTACTGAAACGCTGCGTTTCCGCGTGCTCGTGTTTACACGCGTCAAATTTTCGTGGAATTTCTGAGATGTAACGTGTTCGAGGAAATCGCGAAAGCTGGACGATCTTTCGGTGTGACAAGATGAAACGAGAAGAGTTGAACGAGTGTCTGTCTCTGTGATTTCGAAGCTGGTCTTCGTGTCGTTCGGTTCAACGTCAACGTGAATGGGAACTTCTAGTCGACTTTCGTGGCTGAATTAATTCCTGTTTTTCTCGATGTCGTCTTTTTCTTCAATGTCTGTCGCGGATCGTTTGAAATTCCGTTGTTCTTCGAGACGTTGATCGACGTACCTGACCGATGATATCGTGTTTGTGCTTGGTACACTACAGGTGATTCCGCAAGGAAATTTTGTGCCAAGTTTGCAAGGTGTGAAACGTGAAAGGAAGGATTTGTAAGTGTTCGGTGTGTTATCGGTGATTTTCTTATATAATTCTATAATTTTTTATAATTTTTGTAATA
>NW_017100842.1:132905-135594 GCF_001263275.1 Habropoda laboriosa
ATTACCCTAAATTTAATAAATAATTTTGCGAGCATCTTGTTAACTTTCTACATTAATCAATCTTCCAAATATCACATCTAACTTTATCAAAAAGTCCACTGTTATCTTTTTAGAATACTATTCTTAAAATAAGATCAACCTTAACTATTTAAACATTACGAATAATTTGTCTAAAAGTACACTAATTTCTTAGAACCTTAGATTTCTTTCGACCTCTAATTATACAGCATCGTCTAAATTTTGGGGTATTAAATTTTCATAATAATGTTTACCAATTTCTAATCATACAGCACTCTAAATTGGGTTGTATTAAATTTTTTTAATAATTTCATTCTATTTCTAATTGTGCTGGGTTCTCCGAGGGTATTAAATTTTTGTAACAATTTCGTTCTATTTTTAATTGCATAACTTTCTCCGGGGGTACCGGATTCTTTTAACAATTAACTAATTTTTCCTGTGGGATCTGATGTGCTCATGAAATGTTACAAAGGAACTCGTCACCATACACTAGAACTCTATATTCCAAATTTCAGTGACTTTACATCTCTGAAAGAAAAATATAATAAACGACAATCTTTCGATGACGTAATTAGTGTGAATCAGTGTTAAAAATTATGCAAGAATCTCGTACTTTCTCAATGACCACGCGCACCTTTCATCGAGAAGCATGGAAATCAAATTCACCTTGCACACCTTCCTATATGGTAGGTACAGCCATGTGTGTGTGTGTGTATGTGCCTGGATCAATTTACAAATACGCTTTTCAATATCGGAACGGAACTGTAACGCATACCTCATGAATATTTACAACTCCTTGCTCCACCCTGTCATCCTCGTACTGTCTCTGTCACACTTCCTCCCGTTAAACCACACAGTACTCCGCAATCCTTCTCGAACTTGTTCCACGACATTGGCCAGGGACGTTCAACTTCTTCGCACCTCGTGAAATCTCGTTCCCGAATTAATTATGCGTTCCACGAGTTGCTGTTTTCCCGTTGCAAATCGCGTATATTTCACTGTGGCTATTTTATGTTGGAATAATAAGAACGTTCCACAGCATCTGCCTTTTCTTTCTCTCGCGTGTAAGTTATTTCTCGAAGGAAAGAAAGTAAATTTGTTCTGAACGAAAAATAGAGGAGAATGTTAACGCAGCAGGTTTGACGAGGATAATTCGTTTTTTCTCTTCTGTTTTAGAGTCTAGTCGATAAATACCGGACGATATGCCGAAGAGGAACGGTGGATCGTGCTTGAGGTGAGAAGAAGTTGCTTCGAGGATGGGTTGCAAAACTAGTATGCTGGAATGCATCGAGGACAGGGGAGAGACGGAGAAGAGGAAGCAAACGGATATGCTGGACCAAGGATCTCTGCTAGGTAATTTCTCGTTGGTTTTCTTTCAGTTTGATTGGACAGAATTCTTTAAGTTTCGGGGTGCTAGATTTTTCGAGGAATTTGTCTTAAATTCTAATTATACAGAATTCTCTAAATTTGGGGGTGTTGAATTTTTCTAATAATTTTGTAATAATTTCTTGCGATTTTTAATTATGCAAAATTTTCTAAATTTCAGTGTTCAATTTTTGTAATAATGTTGTAGTAATACTTTTCGACTTCTAATTGCACAGCATTCTCTAAATTATGGGGTGTTGAATTCTTATAATAATTTCTTGAAATTTCTAATTATGCAAAATTTTTTAAATTTCAGTGTTCAATTTTTGTAATAATGTTGTAGTAATACTTCTCGACTTCTAATTGCACAGCATTCTCTAAATTATGGGGTGTTGAATTCTTGTAATAATTTCTTGCAATTTCTAATTATGCAAAATTTTCTAAATTTCAGTGTTCAATTTTTGTAATAATTTTGTAGTAATTCTTTTCGACTTCTAATTGCACAGCATTCTCTAAATTATGGGGTGTTGAATTCTTATAATAATTTCTTGAAATTTCTAATTATGCAAAATTTTCTGAATTTCAGTGTTCAATTTTTGTAATAATTTTGTAGTAATTCTTTTCGACTTCTAATTGTACAGCATTCTCTAAATTATGGGGTGTTGAATTCTTGTAATAATTTCTTGCAATTTCTAATTATGCAAAATTTTCTAAATTTCAGTGTTCAATTTTTGTAATAATTTTGTAGTAATTCTTTTCGACTTCTAATTGTACAGCATTCTCTAAATTATGGGGTGTTGAATTCTTGTAATAATTTCTTGCAATTTCTAATTATGCAAAATTTTCTAAATTTCAGTGTTCAATTTTTGTAATAATTTTGTAGTAATTCTTTTCGACTTCTAATTGTACAGCATTCTCTAAATTATGGGGTGTTGAATTCTTGTAATAATTTCTTGCAATTTCTAATTATGCAAAATTTTCTAAATTTCAGTGTTCAATTTTTGTAATAATTTTGTAGTAATTCTTTTCGACTTCTAATTGTACAGCATTCTCTAAATTATGGGGTGTTGAATTCTTGTAATAATTTCTTGCAATTTCTAATTATGCAAAATTTTCTAAATTTCAGTGTTCAATTTTTGTAATAATTTTGTAGTAATTCTTTTCGACTTCTAATTGTACAGAATTCTTTAAATTTGGAGGTGCTAGATTTTTCGAGGAATTTGTTTTAAATTCTAATTATACAGAATTCTCTAAATTTGGGGGTGTTAAATTTTTGTGATAATTCGTATCAATTTCTAATTATTGA
>NW_017100842.1:135912-136128 GCF_001263275.1 Habropoda laboriosa
CGACTTCTAATTATGCAAAATTTTCTAAATTTGAGTGTTAAATTTTTGTAACAATTTCTTTCGATATGTAATTGTACAACATCGTCTAAATTTTGGGGTGTTAAATTTTTCTAATAATTTTTACCAATTTCTAATTATATAGCGCTCTAAATTGGGACATATTAAATTTTTCTAATAATTTCATTCCATTTCTAATGGTACAGGGTTCTCCGGGGG
>NW_017100842.1:136399-139982 GCF_001263275.1 Habropoda laboriosa
TAAATTTTTCTAATAATTTTGTAATTCCTTTCAACTTCTAATTGTACAGGTTTCTCTAAATTTGGGGAAATTAAATTTTCATAATAACTTTATAACAATTTCTTCTAAATTCTAATTGTACAGCGCTCTAAATTTTGAAGTATTGAATTATTTCTCCAAATCATTATCTTTTGGATGAGTACATACATAACATTATTTTCAAATATCTCTACCTTCTATTTTTTAATCTAGCAAATAAAAGCCTAGACATAGTCTAGAATAGTCTCAATTCAATTTTTTTCCTTTCACTAATAAACACATTTAAATCTCAATGACAATACCTGCAACAGTCTTCATTTCCAAATAAATAATACCGTCAACATATTTATTAAACAACTGTTTAAACAAAAATTCTATCACCAACATTTCCTACTTTCTAAGTAAACAATACGCTCTTGAACAAATGTTTACATCACAACTCTCATGTCTGCTCAATTTTCAATGCTACACTTTCCTTCTCAATCACTCGACCTACGAATATTCTCTCCCGAGGCACGCGAAACGCGCTGCCCAAGATCCACCAAAACCCCATTTTTCCACCTGAATTAATTCTCACATCCTATCAACCTGTTCGACACAGTCATCCTCGTAAAACCAGCATAAATCGAACCACTTACTATAAATACCTCTCGTAAAGACTCAATCCAGATTACAAGATACACGCTCTTACGTCGCAATTTGTCAATCATCCCTTTCTCTCGCTCTCTCTTTTTTACTCATCTCAAAATACGAACCTCCGATAAAACACAGCAACTGTAGTTACACGTAAATTTACATCTGGTATACGTAGATTACTCGAATTTTCTTATCGATCCGTGAATCTCTGATAATTATCTGTGATAATTCCGCGTGGCACACGCCACGAAAACGAACTCCTCGAACTCTGGAGGCGCGCACGAGATTCGGTGAACGAAAATAAATCGCAACAATCTGGGGCCGTTGCGTTTCGCAAAAGCACACATCGAGAGAGTACTACCTCGAACGAACAGTGATTCTCCTTGACCTAGTCTCTGTCTCTGTGAGCCGTGCGGCCGCGCCGTGTATCCTCGACTGGAGGAAACGTTCGAGACGTGAATTAATCGGTGTCGCATGCTTTCGAAAAGCGCTTTTCTTCGTGACTTCTGATCGAAGGGACCACGGAGGTGAATTGGAAATTGTTTCCGTACGGTACGGTGATCGATCGTGGATCGATTTTAGCGTTTATAAGGTGAATGAAGTGGATTGATGAGAAAATGATTTATTTGGGATATGAATTAGTCCAATCGGAAGTTTGTTAATAGGAGATTTTGTTTCGATTAATTGATGTTGTCTTAAGGGGATTGTTAAATTGGAATTTGGTGAGAATTTAGCTTTTCTAATTCAGCTTTTGTAAGTTAACTTTCGTTGGAATTTATCGAGAATTTAGCTTTTCAATTTCAGCTTTTCAAATTCGGCTTTTCAAATTTAACTTTCATTGGAATTTGTTGAGAATTTAGCTTTTCAAATTCAGCTTTTCAAATTTAACTTTCACTGGAATTTGTTGAGAATTTAACTTTTCTAATTCAACTTTCACTGGAATTTGTTGAGAATTTAGCTTTTCAAATTTAACTTTCACTGGAATTTGTTGAGAATTTAGCTTTTCAATTTCAGCTTTTCAAATTTAACTTTCATTTGGCATTTGTTGAGAATTTAACTTTTCTAATTTTGGAATTTGTTGAGAATTTAACTTTTCTAATTTAACTTTCACTGGAATTTGTTGAGAATTTAACTTTTCTAATTTAACTTTCACTGGAATTTGTTGAGAATTTAACTTTTCAAATTTAACTTTCACTGGAATTTGTTGAGAATTTAGCTTTCCAAATTCAGCTTTTCAAATTTAATTTTCACTGGAATTTGTTGAGAATTTAGTTTTTCTAATTTAACTTTCACTGGAATTTGTTGAGAATTTAACTTTTCTAATTTAACTTTCACTGGAATTTGTTAAGAATTTAACTTTTCAAATTCAGCTTTTCAAATTTAACTTTCACTGGAATTTATCGAGAATTTAGATTTTCAATTTCAACTTTTCAAATTCGGCTTTTCAAATTTAACTTTCACTGGAATTTGTTGAGAATTTAGCTTTTCAAATTGAACTTTCACTGGAATTTGTTGAAAATTCAACTTTTCCAATTCAGTTTTCCAAATTTAACTCTTATCCATTTGATTCGATTAATTTGAATTTTTTTGACATTTTTTAGGACATTATGTTTTGAGATGGTTTGCTTGGAATAGTTCGTGAAAAGGGGATGAAATTTTGTAATTTCAGATTAGGATTGAAAGTTTCTTCTACTATATCACTATCTCAGTTGGTATGTTTACTGACGCCTGTTATTATTGTCATTCGACAAAAGGTTTTTGAAGTGGTCTACTTATGTACCATTTAAGGGGATACTATAACTTTTAAAAATAGTATTGACGAGGATCTGATAAGGGGAGAATCTCTCGAGGAAATTTCTGCATTCGAAAAGAATTTTAAAAAATTTACTTATTTAACTTAATTGCTACACCATGCTTCCCAATCTTCTATTTCAACCAATAATTAAAAAAACGATAGACTTCAAAATTTCTAAACGAGTCAAACTCATTTTTTCCTCCATCTAAATTAACATACTTAATAACACCTACACTACTATTACCATAAATTTTCCCAGTAGCATTTAAATTTCAACAGCTCACAAATTTACCTTCCTCGTTTCACCGGAAACTTTCAAAAATTACAATTCCCTGAATTCTCGCCTAAAACATATAAACAAAAATAAACTTCATATTTACTTCGATGAAACCTTCTTTATCTATTACAAATAAATTTATCTCTACTTCCGCTAATATCCTTGGACACTATTTAACTTGCTCGTTGAAGAAAAATGTCTTTATCAATTTTTTTCGATGCGACACTTGTTCCACGCTGTTAACTCCTTACGCGTCCTCTTTAAAAGCAGCCTAAGAATCTCCGGAGCAGAATTTACTTGAATTGTTGGTAGGCAGGGGTCTCGATGACACAGGTACAAGCGTACAACGTCGAAACGGTTTATCGATTCTTCGATAAGGCCGCGTATATTTGGGTCGATGGTTATGAATGCAAATCAGACACAGATAATGCCGGATGGCAATTCAATTCGGACCTTCGCGAGCGTGCAAGCTAATTAACTACACTGTTATTGGTTGTTCGACTCGCATCGTTCAAAATGAACATCGAGGAAAGGAATTAAGCTTGCAAAATTGTTGGAAGATGTTTTCACTTTCTAAAAAAAATAAAACAAAATAATCAAATTGCTGTTTGAAAATGCAGAAAAGGAATAGTGAATAGATGCAGTTTGGATGCACAAATGCTTTCGATGTAAATTGCGTGAATTTGGAAGAAGAACATTGCAAACAGGAATGTTAACCTCAAAATCTTTGCTATTTTGTTCTGAAAGCTGAGGCAACGGTACATTTAGGTGCGGATTGCAGAAAATTAGAAGCTTATGCTTTGTACTGTATTTGGTAAACTGTCTTTCTAATTACTAACATTTTTTTTTTATGATAC
>NW_017100842.1:140038-143604 GCF_001263275.1 Habropoda laboriosa
TAAGAAGAAATTAGAGAAGTTGTAAGAAGAAATTAGATGATATTCTGTAATGTACTCTTTTTTGACTTTTTGCAAATGCGGATTTCATTCAAATTCGAAGAGTCTCTGAATTGATTTTTCTTTTAGGTTATCAAATGCCTTTAATCAGAGGAATTTTTATTCAAAACTTTCAACACTCAAATTTCGTACAATTTGTTCAAGAATTTCTAGAATACTTTTTGCAATTTTCCACAATTTTTCCAGAGTTTTCATACGAAACAAACAAACATCATCTTCATTTCTAAGAAAGAGCAATCCAATTAGCGGACATCTTTGATCACACACATTTCAGCGATTCTATAAGCGCCACTGCACAAAGCTACAACGACAGTTTACTAACGATTGTCTTTCTATAATTTTCCACAATTTCCAGAATTTTCATACGAGAAAAAGCAAACATTATCTCCATTTCTATGCGATAGCAATAATCATTTTTAATCACACGAATTTCTATACACCTATTTTATCCTTCAAATCTCATACAATCTATTCAAAGAATTTCAACAATTTCTTTTCGTAATTTTCCACAATTTCCAGAAAGGAAAAGACAAATTTCCTCTTTAATCACGCGAATTTCTATTATCCTTCAAATCTCGCACAATCTGTTCAAGATCCGATTAAAAAAATTTCTGCATTGTTTTTTCCAATTTTCCACAATTCCAAATTTTTCCCGAATTTCCACACGAAAGCAAACATCATTTCTCTAAAACAGCAATCCAATTAGCGGACGTCTTCGACCACCCACACGTTTCAGCGATTCTATAAGCGCCATTTCACAGAACTACAACAAGAATTTGCAAACAACTTTTCAAAAGAGAATCGAATCGATTAAACAATCGAGACTCTTCGGGCAACTTGACATTCATCGAAACGAAACAGCAGGCACACATCAAGCAAAGGAAAATATTATTAGCGCCGGTATATACCGCGTGTCCTTGCTAACTCTCGTCACAACTGATGATGCTATTCAATGAACACGTACTAGCTGTGTGTCACATCTACCAGAAGAAAAAACAAAAGAGGTTACGCTTCGTTCAGTTTCAGCCATTGCTTTCGAAGCACTTTCGTCGAAGAAAACAAAGCGGCGGAAGGATGAAGAGGGACGAAAAAAAAAAAAAAACGATTAACGAGCACCACTAATTGCAAGATTTTATTGGGAACGGCCGTGTGTTGTTTCTTTTTCAGCCTGTTCATGTTTAACGAGCGTGTATGGCTATTGTACAGAGAGTTTCTCCAACGACCCTATCTCGTTCCTGAGGCCACTCACTCACGAGTAGAATTTTAACCTGCACAATTTGGTTCTGTCCGCCAGTCGTTGTCTTTGTGCCGCTTACAACGCATCGTACGACGTGTACGTGCGCCGATTACTTTTTTTCTTCTTTACCTTCTGTCCGCTTGTCCTACTCGCGGTTTTTCAATCTACGAACGAAGTGGAGTTTTGCATACGTTGAAGAGGGCTTTCTTTTGGATGAAGTGTGTCGCGATGGAGTATGTAGACGTGAACGGTGCAGTTTGAAGGATTCGATTGAGTGCAGAAGATATATTGGAATTTTCGTGCGAATTTTGGAATATGTTGATTCGTTTATTTTGGGGATTTTGAGATTTTTTTGGGTTGGAGGAAATTAATTTTGGGGACAATTTTGAATTGTGATAAAGCGATTCTTATGTTTTGGGGATTTTGAGGTTTGGTGTTGGAGGAAATTCATTTTATGCACAGTTTCTTTTTGGATAATTTTTGATTGCGATAAATCGATTCCTAGATTTTGGGGATTTGGAGGTTTAGTCCTGGAGGAAATTAATTTTATGCACAGTTTCTTTTTGGATAATTTTTGATTGCCATAAATCGATTCTTAGATTTTTGGGATTTTGAGGTTTGGTCCTGGAGGAAATTAATTTTATGCACAGTTTTTTGGATAATTTTTGAATGTGATAAATCGATTTCTATACTTTTGGGATTTTGAGTTTGGTCCTGGAGGAAATTAATTTTATGCTGTTTCTTTTTGATAATTTTTGATTGTGATAAATCGATTCTTATATTTTTGGGATTATGAGGTTTGGTCCTGGAGGAAATTAATTTTATGCACAGTTTTTTGGATAATTTTTGAATGTGATAAATCGATTTCTATACTTTTGGGATTTTGAGTTTGGTCCTGGAGGAAATTAATTTTATGCTGTTTCTTTTTGATAATTTTTGATTGTGATAAATCGATTCTTATATTTTTGGGATTATGAGGTTTGGTCCTGGAGGAAATTAATTTTATGCACAGTTCTTTTGGATAATTTTTGATTGTGACAATTTTCAATGGATAATTTTTGAATGTGATAAATCGATTCCTATAATTTTGGGATTTTTAATTTGTTTAGTCCTGGAGGAAATTAATTTTATGCAGTACTTTTGGATAATTTTTGATATTAACAATTTTCAATGGATAATTTTTGATTTGATAATTCGATTCCTATATTTTTGAGATTTTGAATTTTAATACTGGAGGAAATTAATTTTATGCAGTTTTTTAGGATAATGTTTGATTGTGACAATTTTCAATAATTTTTCATTGTGATAAATCTATTCCTATATTTTGCGGATTTCGAGTTCAGTCCTGGAGGAAATTAATTTTATGCACAATTTTTTTGGATAATTTTTGATCGTGACAATTTTCAATGGATAATTTTTTGGTAGCAGAGATTTATTAATTGGTTGGTTGGATTTCGATAGTTACTAGTTACTAGTTGATTCGAAAATTCATCGAATATTTCTATTTACGAAAAATGCAACGATTATTGATTTTTTTCTATACAATTAGTAAATCAGATGGAACTCTTGTATGTGATTGAACGAATAAACGAACTGTATAAATTTTCGATAACATGAGGGCACGGTTACCAAAATATCGATTTTTATCTGTGATATTGTGATCGTGGATTTGTAAATTCATATGGCATCCCCTCCGAACAAGTATTTCTTTCCAGGCGAAGATAAAAATATTATGGATGACATATTACTCAGCAATGGTACGTAAACGTATCAATTCCTCTCCTCTTTTATATTAGAAAAATGTTGATTTTCTTCTCCGAAATTTTGATAGATAGTTTTGTCATTTTCGTGAAATCTCGAGAATAGGGTAAACAAAAGGTTGCAATATTTATATCTGAGAAAAGAATGGTCTGTTATCTAAACTACCTTTGTTTTATCTTGTATTATCACAAAATTTGAATTTTTTTCTGTACTGACAATAAAAACTTTACTCCAATATTTACTCGATCGCTAGATGTAATGTTTACATGTTCCAGTATTTTTATAAGTTTCAAGAACATAGTAGATTTCAAAGATATCGATTTCAACGATTTCAAAGATTCCAATGCCAAAGATTTCAGGAATTTCGATTCTAAAGATTACAGAAATTTCGATTCTAAAGATTTCAGAGATTTCTATTTCTAAAATTTCAAAGATTCCAATGCCAAAGATTTCAGGAATTTCGATTCTAAAGATTTCAGAGATTTCAATTTTAAAAATTTCAGAGATTTCT
>NW_017100842.1:144054-151617 GCF_001263275.1 Habropoda laboriosa
GATCACAAAGATTTCAGAGATTTCAGTTCCAAAAATTTCAGAGATTTCTATTTCTAAAATTTCGAAAAATATAATTCTCAAGATTTCAAAGATTCCAATTCCAAAGATTTACAAAAATCTCAAACGCTCCAAAGATTTCAATTCCAAATATTCCAATTCTAAGAGAAAACAATACTTTCTCTACGCCAACATCTTTAACTTCCCCAACAAATGGGAAACACTCGCGTCTCGCTGAATACTATAGCACTCCACGTGTCGATACTCTCGAACGTGAAAGAACGTAGCAATAAGTTCATCATAAAGGAGGCAAAAAAGAACTGGAAATCGATTTAACCGATGATCGTAAAACGTCAATTTCCTTTTGCCAATCGAGAAACAGCACGCGTCTCTATGGAGTATACTCTTTACCGGTTTTCGCTGAAAAAAAAAATTCGTCCTCTTGTTTTGTCCCTATACTGTTGCTCGTCATGTCCAATTAACGTGCCCTACTTTCGATCAATTATCTTTAAACTCCGAGATCCATTCGAATCGAACGATAAGTGCTGAATGATCCTGCCATAAAAGGTGAAGATAAGTTTTACGCTCGACCTCGTTTATGCACACCTCCTCTCTTTTCCCCTTCGAGTTACTCAGTTTTGTAGAATGGTCCTGTTCCGATCCGTCAGCCTTTAAATATTCCATTCAACCGAATCTCAAATATCGAAATATCAATCTCGATCGTCGAGAAATTTCATTTGACAAAGTTAAATTCGAAAAAAATCGCTAACTTTATTTTGGAAAATTGAACGAATTCTCATTTAGGTTAAATTCGAAAAAAATCGCTAATTTTATTTCGGAAAATTGTATTGGAAAGTCGAACGAATTCTCATTTAGGTTAAATTCGAAAAAAATCGCTAATTTTATTTCGGAAAATTGTATTGGAAAGTCGAACGAATTCTCATTTAGGTTAAATTCGAAAAAAATCGCTAATTTTATTTCGGAAAATTGTATTGGAAAGTCGAACGAATTCTCATTTAGGTTAAATTCGAAAAAAATCGCTAATTTTATTTCGGAAAATTGTATTGGAAAGTCGAACGAATTCTCATTTAGGTTAAATTCGAAAAAAATCGCTAATTTTATTTCGGAAAATTGCATTGGAAAATTGAACGATCTGAATAATTCGCAGCAATGAAAATAGCGAATGAATTTGATCTAGCAAGTTCAATTTCGAATAGAGCTCGGAAACAGCTGTCGATTCGTTTTGCAATCTAGCTTTAATCGTCGACTTAACCACTGACCCACAATCTCCTCCTGGCAATTTATCGGTTAATCTGATTCTCAACTAGCCTCTCATTATTATCCCCAAGATATCGACTAATGAATCAATTCAAGCGTCTACGTTAGTGGAATAAGAACACACATTTATAGAGACCCGTTAACTTACGAATCAGTCTGAAATGAAATTTGGTCAAGGAAACTATAATCCCTTTCCTTCAATTGTACAATTATCTTTCTCTCTTTATTCTTCCAGGGAAAGCAGAGTACGATATCTTAAGGAAGAAATCGTCGTTCGAGGACGTCACAGCTGAGAACGACGAGGATGCAGATTACTCAACGTTAGTAAGTATAATTTCCTTTATCGTTACTCAAAACAATTACGCTTGTTTAATTTTACACAAGGAGAAAAATAAAAAAAATTGTCTCCAAGTTATCTTTTATTTATCTATCTTTAATAGAAGCTCTTTTAGTGCAGGGATCGGTACTCGCAGTGCACCAGTGATCGGTGCAACGTATCGGCGATAAATATGACGTTCGAAATATTTCACAGTATCGGTATCGCGATTCCCGTGACTCCAATCAGAGATTACAGCGAACAAGCAATGTTCCACTTCGTATTTTTTCGTCAAATGACCAAGAGGCAATTGAATTTACACGTTTATTATCACTACCAGTCGTCGTCGTCGTAGCGTAACATTGTATCGTAACAATTGCAATTTATTCTGGAAAAGTTGTTTCATTAAATTCCTAATCGTTATCGTTTCAAGTATACTTGCATGTAACTGCTGGTTTTTTACGGATTTTCAATAAATTATTTCTTTGTTTTTGCTCCTTTTTTATAGTGTGATTCTTGTGATCGATCGATTTAGATTCGTTCTAATAACTTCTTTTTGTGCCATGTTCCTCATAACTGCATCCTCTTTTTGTAGTTTTAACCTACTTCGAATATGCCCCACGCTGTCTGTCGCAATCGATATTCTTGGACCGTGCCCTTTTACCTGTGCTCTACTTTTTTTTTTTGTACTCTCATTGAGACACTTTCGTACGTTTCCAGTTAGTACATTGTTCTATCGTGCACTTGAAACTTTTTGTTTGGTAGCGTCTGTTGTGACTATCTCTAATAATGCGGTTTGGAAAGGACAATTTTGAAGTATTTCTAAAGAGAATTTGTTACAATTGCAATTTTTGTAGTCTAATTGTAGTTCTTTCGTTCGTTTTCAATTACTAAAATATTCTATTATGCACTCGAAATTTCTTTTCATTCTGTGTCTGTTGTGACTATTTCTAAATTATGATTCCCAAATGGAAAATAAGAAAATTCAAAGTACTTCTAAAGAGACTCACAATTTCAATTTTTGTACTCTAATTACAATACTTTCGCTCGTTCTCAATTACTACATTATTCTATTAAACCTTCGAAACTTCTTTTCATTCTCTGTCATTTATGACTATCTCTGCATTATGGTTCCAACAAAAAAATTAAAAAATTTGGAAGTACTTCTAAAGAGACTTCTTACAATTTCAATACTTGTACTCCAATTACAACTCTACAGTTCGTTTTCAATTACTAAATTATTCTATTATACCCTCGAAATTTCTTTTTATTCTGTGTCTATTATGACTATTTCTAAATTATGGTTCCGCAAAAGAAAGATTCCAAAGCACTTCTAAATACACTTCTTCCAATTTCAATTTTTGTACTCCAATTACAACTCTACAGTTCGTTTTCAATTGCTAAATTAATTTACTATGCACTCGAAATTTATTCTGTTTGTTGTGGCTATTTCTAAATTATGGTTCCAAAAAAAAAATTAAAAAATCCAAAGTATTTCTAAAGAGAATTTCAATTTTTGTACTCTAATTGCAATTCTTTCCTTCCTTTTCAATTACTAAATTATTCTATTACACTCTCGAAACTTCTTATTATTTTCTGTCATTTATGACCATCTCTACATTACGGTTTCAACAAAAAGATAAAAAAGTTCAAGATACTTCTAGAAACACTCACAATTTCAATTTTTGTACTCCAATTACAACTCTACAGTTCGTTTTCAATTGCTAAATTAATTTACTATGCACTCGAAATTTCTTCTGCGTTTGTTCAAACTATTTCTAAATTATAGTTCCTAAAAGAAAATTCTGAAATACTTCTAAACAGAATTTCGTAGAATTTCAATTTTTGTTCTCTAATTGCAATTCTTTCGTTCGTTTCCAATTGTTAAATTATTTTACTACGCACTCGAAATTTATTGTGTCTGTTGTGACTATCTCTAAATCATAATTCCAAAAAACAAAAATTCCAAAGTACTTCCAAATATACCCCTTCAATTTCAATTTTCCTAAATAATTCCTTAACTTCCCTCTCCAATTAAAATCCCTCCGATATTCACCCAATTCGAACAAGTGCAACTATCTATTCTCCCCCAATTCTACCCGCTCGAAACCAGGAAGAAAAGTAACCCCCTAAAGAATTTCCTCCAGTTCCAAACTCCCTCTCAATTACCGGAAACGAGAAGGGAGGCACCAACTTTCGCCAGACTGCAAAAGGAGGGTAAACAGTCGGGTCAAAGAAAAGAAAAGAAAGGGAGAGAAAAAAAAAGTAGGCGAAACAATCGACTGGAAACGAACACATCCGTCAGTCTCTCTGTTTCTCACGAAGCTTTAACATCGATACACCGGCAATTAACCCCTTCCGCGATAACCATAATCCTCGACTAGTTGTTTCGTCCCGAACATATGCCTCGGTTCACACTGTATCGTTCGTTAATATTCCATCGAACGTTTTCATGGAAATTTCAGAAGGGACGAAGCGATGAAAGATCATCGCGAACTAACCGGCATGAATATTCAATCGTATCAACCTGTCGGGGCCACGATACCCATTATAATCAATTATTAAAATCCAACCCTTGCACACTCTATCGCTCTTCTGTTTCCTTCTATTTAACACACCGTCGATGCACACGCCACATATTCGTTCGAGCTTCTCCTGCTGCTTCGTCGGTGGCCGACCATAGACAGGGTATAATCTACTGTCTATAGACGGTCTATAGACGGTCGCTTCGCGCAGCCGGAAAAGCCGGACGAGCGGTAAAGTCGGAACTGGTATCTTGCACAATTTGTCGCGAGGAAGATTCGAACAAGTTCTCAAAAAATCTTGGGACAAGATGGGCATTTATCGTACTCGAAAAAAATTCGTAGGGAAAATTGCATACATTTTCAATTATTAGATACAAATTACAATTTGCGTGTTTCTACAATTGGAATAGAGAATTTTTTAACGTATTGCAAGAAAATTGTACATATTTTCGATTATTGAAAATTCTAATTTGCGTATTTGTATAATCGAAGTAGAGAATCTTCTATCGTACTCCAAGAAAATTCTTAGGGATAATTGTACATATTTTCAATTACTGAAAATTCTAATTTGCGTATTTGTACAATTGAAGTGGAGAATTTTTTGCTCGTTCTTTCCGCGAGAAACTTACAGTTGAATATGTGTCATTCGAGAGTTTCCTAGTTTAGCTTTTTTGTTAGAGACGAATTGATTATTCACGAAATGAATTTCAATGGTTTAGAAGGGTTAGATAGGGTAGTTCTCTGTTGGTTGTTTTTATGTTGGTTTAGGGGTGCTTATTCTTCTGAGGTGTGTTAATGAAACGTTCGAATTTTTTTGCCATACGAACCCCTTCTGTCTGGAAACTTTGTCACATAGTAGCGCTCCGAGGCGATCTGTTTTTTTCTAATGGTTAAACGAACGGTGAAATTTCCACGAAAGAGTTATTATACTTTTAGAGCGGAACGTTCGATAGTTGTCGAAGCGTGATCGTTTAATTTGCCGTTCTGTGTTGTTTTTCTTGCTTACGATTTTCTGAAGCTTGGCTAATTTTTTCAGGAACATTCGAACAATTTCGAGTGTTTGTAATGAAGTCATTTTTAAAGGGACAAGTTATTAAATATCAAAGGAATTTTTTGTTTACGATTTGCTGAAGCTTTTTCAATTTTTCAAGAAATATTCGAACACTTGGAAGACTTTTGAGTATTTCTAAATACGTCATTTTTAAAGGGATGAGTTTTTAAATGCCAAAGGAATTTTTTGTTTACGATTTGCTGAAGCGTTTTCAATTTTTCAAGAAATATTCGAACACTTGGAAGAATTTTGAGTATTTCTAAATGCGTCATTTTTAAAGGGATGAGTTTTTAAATGCCAAAGGAATTTTTTGTTTACTATTTTCTGAAGCGTTTTCAATTTTTCAAGAAATATTCGAACACTTGGAAGAATTTTGAGTATTTCTAAATGCGTCATTTTTAAAGGGATGAGTTTTCAAATGCCAAAGGAATTCTTTATTCCGAATAAAGAATTTTTGTTTACGATTTGCTGAAGCTTTTTCAATTTTTTAAGGAATATTCCAACTTGGAACAATTTAGAATATTTCTAAATACGTCATTTTTAAAGGGATGAGTTTTCAAATGCCAAAGGAATTCTTTATTCCGAATAAAGAATTTTTGTTTACGATTTGCTGAAGCTTTTTCAATTTTTTAAGGAATATTCCAACTTGGAACAATTTAGAATATTTCTAAAGGAGTCATTTTTAAAGGGATGAGTTTTTAAATGCCAAAGGAATTTTTTGTTTACGATTTTCTGAAGCGTTTTCAATTTTTCAAGAAATATTCGAACACTTGGAAGACTTTTGAGTATTTCTAAATGCGTCATTTTTAAAGGGACGAGTTTTCAAATGCCAAAGGAATTCTTTATTCCGAATAAAGAATTTTTGTTTACGATTTTCCGAAGCCTTTTCAATTTTTCAAAGTAATATTCGAACACTTTGAAGAATTTTTAGTATTTCTAAATACGTGATTTTTAAAGGGACGAGTTTTTAAATGCCCAAGGAATTTTGTATTTCGAATGAAGAATTATTAATTTTCTCGATAGACATTTCTCAAGTACTACAATTATTCAAGAATTGTCCAACCTCGTTCGAGAGATATTTGTCGATAAATGTACCTATTCAAAGGAGCGTGTTTCTAATGACGGAGTTGTCTTCCATCGTAAATCAAGACAAGCTTTATCATGACGTAACGAAAATTATGATAACAGAAAGACAACGAATTTTTTGTTGCACCTGTCCTATTAAAAATTACGACGTTATTTACCGTTTATTTATAATCAATCGTTCATGACACGTAGCTTTTATCATCTGTTTATCACGTAGAATTCCACTATCGATAATTGTGCGAAGACGCTTTAGTTCCCTTGTTGGAGCTGTTTCCTTATCGAAGATAAAGGGGGTTTTGCTCCTGATAGAGAGCACAGCAGAAAGGATAATCTCGATGCGCCGCGAGTCATTCCGTTTCAGTATCGCGATAGACGTATTTCTGTCAACTTCGATTCTCCCTATCTCTGTGCGAACCTTTAAGACAGAAGATACTCGTAACAAATAGACATTTCGACGAAAATTCTCGACGTACAGTCGGTGTTTCGGTGTGTAAAAAGGTGAATCGATAAAACGAACCGAAGAATGTAAACGAAGAGGAAGAGGGGGACAGAAGTGTGTTGATTAATCTCGATCAATTTAAATATGGAGAACGACAGAATTGTGAATTATGAAACGACCCAATGACCTGATTCGTTTACGACTAATTATGGGTGATTATTGTTTATCGAGTGCAACGTAATAACGTTTGAACTAACGATCGGGAAATGAACGACAACAAGAGGCGATCGACGCAGTTGACGATTTATATCTGTCCGTCGACGTACGAGCCGAATGCACACGCAGAGCAGCCTAGTTCGTGGTATAGTTGGATCTTCGATGCACTGTGCGGAAGTGTAAGGAAAAAGTGGTACGCGAGCAGGAGCAACGTTCACGAGAACGGAGGAATACCTTCGTCGCTTGTGGTCTCCGAACAGGTACTTAGTAATCGGGGAAGAAGAAGCGTTTGTGAAACATAAATTCAAGCTTATTTCGGTCGCTGTAATTGGTGAACAGTATGCAATATTTCGAATATTTAGCGTTTCAATGTTTGAGATACTTAACGTTCAAGTATTGAAATAATGAAAATAATGAAAATTGAAATATTAATTTCAGATGCTCGATATCTGAATATTTTCAAAATTTAATACGGAAATATTTGAGAGCTTTAATATCGAGATATGTAAAATCTAAATATTTGAAATATTAATTTGAGAACTTTAATACTGAAATATTCAAAATATTTCAAATCTAAATATTTGAAATATTTAAAATCTGAATATTTGAAATATTTAATATTTGAATATTGAAATAAGAAAAATAGAAATATTAA
>NW_017100842.1:151736-152826 GCF_001263275.1 Habropoda laboriosa
AAAAAATTTGAAATGTCTAATATTTCCAAATATTCGAGACATTTAGCAAAATGAGATTCCATTCTTCGTTTAGAGCTGCTCCTGACCTTCCTGTAAAAAAATCTGTTAAATCTGCCTCCTTCTTTTTCTCTTTCTTCTCGTTTTTCATATACGTTTTTTTTTTTTCGGTGGAAATAAACGATGCATCGGAAAGGAAGAATTTTTATTAGAGCTTGAAAGAGACGTACATATCGAGTACCGAGAATATCCGTACAGAAAATGAATCGATCAGTTTATTCAGAGTAATTTATTTTCTTCTTGGAGTTCCTACTCGTCTTCTTTTCTTTCATTTGTAAATTACGAACAACAATCTGTATATCAATTATAAAATAATCTTCGTAATATTTTCAATTCGTATACGCAATATTTTGAAACATGTTTTATTCGAGATTTCGCTACTTCATCGAATGTTTCTTTCCTTCGATATTATCGTGAATTGCTGTGCAATCGATAAGGAAGAATTTTTCATTACAATCGAAAAGATGATACAGTGTTTATTACAGCTTCAATTGCTTTGCAATTAATCGTTTTCAATACCAATGTAATTTCGAATTTCGCGTAACACCGTGACGAGAGTACCTCTCCAGAGAGTTTCTTCGTTTTTCATCATTGCACAAGCGTATTCCGCGTTCGAGACACGTTAGACAAATAATCCTGACGACGATTATTCGAGATCGTTTCAGTATTACTTGATCGAAGTTGTACCTCGTACTTGGAACGTACCATGAGCTCAGAATAAAAGTACAAGAAGAAGAAGTACTTTGTCTCTGTTTAGCCAAATTGGTAAATAAGAAATTGTAGAAGCTGAATAAAATAATTGTGCCATTTTATCAATTAAAGTAGAATTGAGAGAAAAAGATTCTTTCACTCGCGAGACTCGAATAATCCAGAGATTCTTATTGTGGGTTGTTGAATATTATTTAAGCTTCCGCGGTTTTGTAGATCTAATTTTGATTGTTTGGCAAATTTGTGTATTGAAATGCAATATTTTACAGAATTTCATTTCTCGATCTGTACATTCTTCCCTCTAAAATCGAATTAAAATCTCCGG